>NC_066529.1:19766960-19826960 GCF_024679095.1 Eriocheir sinensis | reverse complement strand
ACAACCCCGAGACAGTAGTTATTTAACAACATATTTAGCGTCACACAGAGCGACGTTAAGGTTTGTGGATCACGCGCTAACCCGTGACGTCATTGATTAGTTGGTAGTTATTACCGCGCGAGCTTTGTGGATCGCAATGTTCTTAAAACTACGCACTAAGGGCCCAACACTACGCACTAAGCCTTTGTGCATCGAGCCCCTGCAGGTCTCCTCGCAACCTTCGCCTTTCTAGCGATTGTAGATTTAAATGCTTCAGTCTATCATCATAAGGCAAATTTCTCACCCCCTGAATTATATTTGTCATCCTCCTCTGTACAGATTCTAACATCTTGATATCCATTCTATAGTAGGGAGACCAGAATTGAACTGCATAATTGATATGAGGTCTAACTAGTGCTAAGTAAAGTTTTAGGATGACTTCAGCGCTCCTATTGCTTACGCTCCTAGAGATGAAATCCAGTACTCTGTTTGCCCGATATTTAGCCTGAATGCATTGGGCCCAAGGACGGAGGTCATCGCTCACTGGGACTCCTAAGTCTCTCTCACACCCAGACATGTTTAGAGGAGTGTCATTTAAGGAGTAATTGTATGAGGGGTTACTCCTCCCTACACTCAGAATGCTACACTTCCCGACTTTCTGTCAGTCTGTCAAGCTCATCCTGGAGAACGGTAGCGTCCCGGTCTGATTGGATTACTCTATCGATCTTGGTATCATCTGCGAACTCACTGACATCACTACGAATTCCTGTGTCAAAGTCATTGATGTAAATAATAAAAAGCAGCGGACCCAGCACTGACCCCTGTGGGACTCCACTCGTAACACTGCCACATTCAGATTTTTTACCATTGATTTGCACTCGGCATCCTATCACTAAGCCACGCCCTCATCCAGTTCAAAACTTTCCCATCTACGCCGTGAGCCTGGAATTTTAGTAATAGCCGGTGGTGAGGGACTTTGTCGAACGCTTTACTGAAATCCAAATATAATATGTCATAGTTTTCATCTCGGTCAACCGCCTCGATTACTTTAGTGTAGAAGGACAACAGATTAGTAAGGCAAGAACTACCCTTCGTGAACCAATGCTGTGAATCATGAATTAAATTATGCTTCTCTAGATGGTTCCGAATGCTCCCGGCTATGATTGACTCCAACATTCCTACAACTGATGTTAAGCTAATTGGGCGATAATTTGAGAGGGCTGACTTGTCTCCCTTTTTGAAAATCGGCGTCACATTAGCTACTTTCCATTGATTGGGCACATACCCAGAATATACCAACATCTTAAAGATATCGGTAAGTGGGCCATTGAGGACCTCCTTGCATTCATTCAGAACCCGTGGGAATATTTCGTCTGGGCCCGGCGATTTGTTTTTCTTCAACCTACGTACTTGCCAAGTGATGATCACATCCCTCAACTTGTCATTCTCTTCGCCCTCATATACCTGAACTCTCTCTGGAATGGTTGTTAGATTTTCCTGCGTGAAAACTGCGACGAAATAGTCATTCAACATTTTACTCATATCTTCTCCATTCTCAACGAGCTCCCCTGTGTTTGTTTTCAACGGTCCAATTCTCTCCCTTGTTCTCGTTATGTACAATTTGAAGAAGCCCTTGGGATCGTTCCTGGCCTCGTTGGCTACCCTAATCTCATAAGTTATTTTTGCTAGGCGGGTGTTCCTCTTCACGGACCTAGCTAGTTCAACATACCTACCCCTGAGGTGGGTTTCTCCGTTCTTTATTTTCCTATAAATTCCTTTCTTCAAGGCAATCTCATGCTTGAGTGTGCGGGTCAACAATTTAGGGTCGTTATTTTCCTTCCTACGTGCTTGGTAAGGGATATGCTGTCTCTGGCCCTCTGCTATTACGCTAACTAAATCATTGTACTAGGTCATTTCTTCATGGTTCCCCTGCCTTTCCGGTTCCAGCCCTGAGATCCGTCCCTCATCTAACCCTAAGACTGCTGTCCTTTCCGTTGTACTGCTGCCCTGCTGTAAGCAGGGGGAAGAAGCGAGCAGGGGGGAGGAGTTATTAAGGAAAATTACAGCCTGATACAGTATCTAATATAAACACTTCCTGGAAAATGGATAGGAAAAAAATACGTGTACAACGTTTAGAAGGAGCTTGCGTGCACCACTGTGAAGTTGAGAGAGGTATGGGGTTAGTACAACGAGGGAAAGCAAGTGTGCTAGGGTGAGGGTGATGGAATGGAATGTATCAGAATTAACACTTAGCAGAGCAGAGTGTTGGGTAGTAGTAGTTGTTGTTCAGTCGCAGTAACAGCACTAAGTGACATCAGCAGCACTACAGCAACATAACACCCTCAGGAACCGCTGGGTAGCAGACAAGGAAAGCCAAAGCGCCGAAGCACTGAGAGCAAGCTGACACACGTGTACCCCCGAGGCCGGGGCAGGGTCAACTGATTATTATTATTATTTATATTACTATTAATTTCTATTTTTATTAATGTTGGTATTTTTACATAATTGCTATTGTTTTTATTATTATTTTCATGGTTACTGATACTGTTATTATTATTTTGGCCATTTTTTTTTATTATCATTATTATTATTATTATTATTATTATTATTATTATTATTATTATTATTATTATTATTATTACCGTTATGATTATTGTTATCATTATTATTATTATTATTATTATTATTATTATTATTATTATTATTATTATTACTGTCAGAAAAAATGGTTATAAGTGAAGGCTGGGGTTAAGCAGGGAAGTGTGTTGTATCCGCTTCTTTTCATAGCATGCTCGGAAACAGTTACAGAGGATTTCAAGGATGATAGACGAAAAGATTATAGGAACAGAATAATGGCGTATACAGATGACATACCAGAATTTAGTACAGATAAGGAAGATATTGAAGAAAGTTTAAAAAGTTGGAATGAGTATTTTTTTTTAAGGAAAGGTATGAAAATGAATGTTGAGAAGACAGAAATCCTAACGGTTAGCAGAAATGAAGAACAAGAACTTAACATGAATATAGAAAACAAGATGGTAGAACATACAGAAAACTTTAAATATCTTGGAAGCATTGTAACCAAGGAAGGTGGGAATAATAAAGTTATATCAGAATGAATAAATAAATTTTGCGCGGGTGTTGGAGCTTTCTATTCAATAATAAAAGAAAAACAAATACCATTGGAGGTGAAAAGAATCATTTTTAATACCGTCCTGACACCAACTCTGATATACGGATCAGAGAGTTGGGTGCTGACAACGGCAGACTGAAGCAGGATCTGGGCAGCAGAAATGAGACCACGTAGAGCCATGGTTGGAAGGACGAGGAGATATAGAGTAATGAATGAGGACATAAAAGAAAGTATTATCGTCAGTCCAGTGCTAAAGAAAATAGATGCAGCTCAATTAAGATGGTTAGGACATTTCGAAAGAATGGGAGAGGAAAAAGTTGCAAGAGGATGCTGGGAGTGGATACCAGGTGGGAGAAGACCAAGAGGAAGACCAAGAAAGAGGTAGAAGGAAACGGCTGAAGAAGCCCTCAGCAGGCATAACCTACCGAACTTAGAAAGTCTGAGGGAGGAAGGAGTCTTCCAGGACAGAGCAAGATGGAGGAAGATGCTGGCAGCACTGACAGGCGTATAAAAAGCCTACTCTGGGAGCTGAAGGAAAAAAAAATTACTATTACTATTCTTATATTATTATTATTATTATTATTATTATTATTATTATTATTATTATTATTGTTATTATTATTATTATTATTATTATTATTATTATTATTATTATTATTATTATATTATTATTATTATTTTTATTGTTATTATTATTATTACACTGGGTTACCAAAAAAATTTAAGTTGTCTAAGTTTTTTCAACTGGTTTAGGACAAATTTGCACCGCTGCATCCGAAAATGACACCTGTTTCTCTCGATCTGGTAAGGTTTTTATGCTAAGTCGATTTTTTTAAAAAATCCGATCTTATAATTAAATCGATTACATTTTGTGACATTTTCGGTTGATTTATGTTAATATTTCTCATCCGAAATAGGTTAAGATAAAAAAAAAAATCATTTTCTAACACAATTCATTAAATAAATATTACAAAAATTGATAAGTGTACTTTGAATAGTAGACATTGATAAAGGTAAGTACATGTAAATTGGATATTAGGTCATCATTGTTCAAAATTCAGGGCATGAACTTCCGTTTCTTCGAACTCCTAGAATGCTCAGCGGTAGGGATGCCTCTCTTCAGAGTCCAACGGGGATCAGCCATCATGACTGCATCCCAGCGTCCCTGAATCTTGGTTTCCATCTCTTTCATGTCCTGATGGAATCTCTCCCTCTGTTCGTCGCTCATTGATCCCAGGTTCTCAGGAAACCGATCCACATGTGAGAATAAGTAATGCATTTTGATGCCCATGTTGCATCCGATGTTTCTGAAAGCAGTCAGCATATTGGTGACAAGTTCTGCGTAGTTCCTGGCCTTCTTGTTGCCAATAAAGTTCTTCACGACAAGAACAAAAGCCTTCCGCGATTCCAGTTCCACTTCGTTCATTGAGTTTTCAAACTCTGGATCTCTGATGAGCTGACGGAGTTAAGGACCGTCAAAGATGCCAGCTTTTAACTTCTCCATGGTCCGAAGAGGCGATGCTTCTGGCATTTTGGTTCAGCTCGGTGGGACGACCTGAGGATGTACTTTTCCGATTTCCCGTGGAATGATTACTGCTTCCAGGATAGAGACCCCTCTGTGTGTGCCCAGCGGATCACAGAAGTGATTGTCCCTGGAAATGGAGGCATACATTCCACGTACTTTCTCTACTCCTCATGCTAAAATACCTTGGTTTAATCACGCTTGTTCTCGTGCTGTCAAAGATAGAGAGGCAGCTCACAAAAGGTACCAGAGCCTTCGAACTCCCGATAACTATGACCTTTACATGTCTGCCCGGAATCGTGCCAAATCTATTATCCGACTTACCAAAAAGTCCTTCATTGATAGAAAATGCCAAAACCTTGCTTTTTCTAATTCTTCCCGTATCTTCTGGCATCTAGCCAAAAACATCTCAAACTTCACTTCTTCATCTTTCCCTCCTCTCCTTAGTCCTGACGACAACACCGCCGTCTCATCTATCTCTAAGGCTGAACTCTTCTCTCAAACTTTCTCTAAAAACTCCACTCTGGACGATTCTGGGCATATTCCTCCTACTCATCCCCCCTCTGACTCCTTTATGCCTGTTATTAAGATTCTTAAGAGTGATGTTTTCTATGCTCTCTATGGCCTCAATCCTCAGAAGGCTTATGGACCTGATAGAGTACCTCCAATTGTCCTTAAAAACTGTGCTTCCGTGCTGACACCCTGCCAGGTCAAACTCTTTCGCCTCTGCCTGTCAACATCTACCTTTCTTTCCTGCTGGAAGTATGCCTTCATACAGCCTGTGCCTAAGAAGGGTGACCGTTCCAATCCCTCAAACTACAGTCCTATAGCTTTGCCTTCTTGTCTGTCTAAAGCTTTTGAATCTATCCTTAACCGGAAGATTCAAAAGCACCTTTCCACTTCTGACCTTCTATCTGATCGCCAGTATGGGTTCCGCAAGGGGCGTTCTGCTGGTGATCTTGCCTTCCTAACTGATTCTTGGTCATCCTCTCTTAGCCGTTTCGGTAAAACCTTTGCTATTGCGCTGGACATATCAAAAGCCTTTGATAGGGTCTGGCACAAATCTTTGCTTTCCAAACTACCCTCCTACGCGTTCTATCCTTCTCTTTGTACCTTTATCTCCAGTTTCCTCTCTGACCGTTCTATTTCTGCTGTGGTAGACGGTCACTGTTCTTCCCCTAAACCTATTAATAGTGGTGTTCCGCAGGGTTCTGTCCTATCTCCCACTCTCTTTCTGTTGTTCATTGATGATCTTCTTTCCAAAACAAACTGTCCTATCCATTCTTACGCCGATGACTCTACTCTGCATTATTCTACTTCTTTTAATAGGAGAACCACCCAACAGGAACTAAATGATTCTAGGCTGGAGGCGGCAGAACGCTCAGCCTCAGACCTTACTATCATTTCCGATTGGGGCAGGAAGAACTTGGTGTCCTTCAATGCCTCAAAAACACAGTTTCTCCACCTATCCACTCGACACAATCTTCCAAATAACTATCCCCTATTCTTTGACAACACTCAGGTATCACCTTCAACACTAAACATCCTCGGTCTATCCTTAACTCAAAATCTCAACTGAAAACTACATCTCTCTTCTCTTACTAAATCAGCTTCCTCGAGGCTGGGCGTTCTGTACCTGTCTCCGCCAGTTCTTCTGCCCCGCACAGTTGCGATCCATTTACAGGGTCCTTGTCCGCCCTCGTATGGAGTATGCATCTCACGTGTGGGGGGGCTCCACTCACACAGCTCTCTTGAACAGAGTGGAGTCTAAGGCTCTTCGTCTCATCAGCTCTCCTCCTCTTACTAATAGTCTTCTACCTCTTAAATTTCGCCGCCATGTTGCCTCTCTTTCTATCTTCTATCGATATTTTCATGCTGACTGTTCTTCCGAACTTGCTAACTGCATGCCTCCCCCACCTCCCGCGGCCTCGCCACACACGACTTTCTACTCAAGCTCATCTCTTTACTGTCCAAATTCCTTACGCAAGAGTTAACCAGCATCTTCACTCTTTCATCCCTCACGCTGGTAAACTCTGGAACAATCTTCCTTCATCTGTATTTCCTCCTGCCTACGACTTGAACTCTTTCAAGAGGAGGGTATCAGGACACCTCTCCTCCCGAAATTGACCAATCTTTCGGCCACTCCTCTAACTCTTTTTAGGAGCAGTGAGTATCGGGCTTTTTTTTAACATTTGTTACCCTTTTTATGCCCTTCAACTGACTCCTCTGCCGTAAAAAAGAAATCCTGGAAAAGCGTGGCACAAGTAAGTGAAACAGCCACCATCCTTGTCCAGAGCTTTGGTGAACTGTTTGATGAAGCCTAGCTTGAAGTGCAGCGGTGGGAGGAGTATCCTGTCTGCACCTGCACCAATTTCTCCCGTTCAGGCCAGTACTTCTTCGTGTAATGCTGAGCTTTGTTCCTATTATCTCTTGCACAGAAAGCACGGATACTTGGTGAACCCGGACAGTTGTCCCAACAAAAAGTTCACCATCTTCAGGTCAACACAAATCAACCACTCATGCTGATCATAACGAATTTTCTTCAGCACGTACCTCACCGCTTCATACTTCTCCTTCAGTGTAGTCGAGTGAGTGAGGGGTACAGAGGCCGACAGGTTGCCATTGTGCAGCAGTACACATTTCAGCGATCGATTGCTGCTGTCAATGAACAGTCTCCAATCTTCGGGTTGATACTGTGG
Organism: Eriocheir sinensis; assembly: GCF_024679095.1. Taxonomy (NCBI): domain Eukaryota; kingdom Metazoa; phylum Arthropoda; class Malacostraca; order Decapoda; family Varunidae; genus Eriocheir; species Eriocheir sinensis. The sequence goes on along the minus strand of NC_066529.1, from coordinate 19,819,627 downwards.
CACTCCAAGCTTGTGCAGAAGCTACGCAATATATGTACAATACACCAAGTCCCTCTTTTCAGAGAAAAAAACGGAGGTACTCTTGTCGGGAACCAGAAAACGAACAAACAAAAGGAATAGCCATAACAGTACAGAGTAAACATCTGACAGGACAAACACTAACAAGTAGGGTGACAGATATACAACTGTGTTAACATCTCATAGGACAAACACTAATAAGGAGGGAAACAACGAGGATAAAGGAAAACAGATACCCAGAGAGGAGTGAGAGATATACAACTGTGTAAACATCTGACAGGACAAACACTAACAAGAAGGGTGACATATATAACAGTGTAAACATCTCAAGTACAAAAGAGGGGAAACAATGAGGGTAAAGGAAAACAGATACCCAGACTCAGATACAGAAAACAGATACCCAGTGGGCGTGGTCAGAAAGTGTGAACAACCACTGAAAAAGACTCTGACCCGTGACGTCAGTCGTGGCGACATGTTATGAGCCAATAATTTAACAGAAAAATCACTGTGGGAGTGTCTTAAGATTGACTCACGAATAGCAGAAGTAAAACAATACAACATAATGAGCGAGCAAACGGGTGTGACAGGAAGTATTGGCCACGGGTTATGTAGAAAATTAAGGCGTGTCAAGGATGTAAGTCCGCCTAAAGCAAAGAAAAATGTAACCTAGAAATCAGTGGTAGGGCAGACCGAGCTTGGTTCTCGCCTCAAGCAGACCTGCTACTCACTCAGCCGAGAATGACTGTTGTGATCTTAATCGTGAATAGAAATTCGAGAATCTAAGGGAAACCGACTGTATTGTCCTGGATATTATAATGTAGGAGATGTGAAGTAGGACTGTGAGTGGGACAGGATTGTAATTATTTGTTTGCGATGTAAAGCAAAGGTAAAACCACTGGGTGTGGTATAATTTGGTGTTTCCATGACTTGTAGTAGATTATACTATAGGAATGTGTTATTAGGATTTTGTGAAGAGAGTACATAATGATTGTGATGTAAGCAGAGAGATACAAACCACTGCTTGTGGAACGACGAGTGTTATTATTATTGGCAACAACTGAGCACATATTGTAGTATTATGTTTAAGACATGTCGTTTGTCATATGTTGCATCCATTGCTGAATATGCCAGTGTTATGATCGTCTGAGCATAGAATATTGCGTAAGGCAATTACTTTCATTTAATTTTAAGTAAATGTATATTTTCTTTTCCCCGCATACCAGTCTCCAATAACAACTTAAGCCGGATCACGCTACCAGGGATACGAGACGGTGAGATCATTTATTGAGTAATTAATGAGTGATAAAGAATTGTTTTAATACAAGTTAATGCAAATGATATAAAATATAAAGATTAAATACAGGAAAAAAAAGGGTCCAAAACTCTTGATGTCTGTTGCGGTAGAAGGTGATGCGAACACTGTTTGAGAGGAATTTTCTTTCCTTCAATCTGGATGCCAACAGTTCGGCAGAGGACTTTGACAAGCCGAGATCGCGAATTAGATCATTTAGCTCCTTTTTGGGAATAAGGATGTGGAGCTTCATCGTCAAGAACCACTTATTCTTCTTCATTTTCTTCAACACCGGTGGAATCTTTGTCACTAATGTCAGGAAGTTATCCAAAGACAGGTACTAGAATTTCATCACAATGAGCTACAGGACGACGTGCTGATTCAAGATCAAGATACTTGAGGCTGCTCCGGTTCTCTCTGTTGATCCCAGTCAAATCAGTAACGCAGACGTAGCAGTCAGCGCCATGGTTTGTTGGCTCCCTCCAAACCTTGGGAATTCAAACCTTAAGACAACTCTTCTTGCCCTTGGTGCAACGACCCAGATACTCGGTGCATGTCTTGTATACCATGTGTAGCGCCCAAGCTTCATCCTGGTCACCAAGTTTCATACCAAAATAAGCATGGTAAGCACGCTTTATGAAACTTGTGACTGGATTCCTGTTAGGAACAACGGTGTATTCGCCGCAGATGAAGCAGAATAAATCGGTCTTATTTTTTGCAAGATCTGGCCGAATCCACTGCATTCACATGCAAAAGAAAAATACCAGTTCGTCAAAAATTGGCGCATGTAACCTCCTCAGAATTCGTTTATTTCAAGAAATAAGAAATAATTTTGCCTCATATAATAGAAAATACCCGTACGTGTAAAAAAATAACGTAAAAAACTTCAGGCGGCGATAGAAAAAAAAAGTTGACCTGATTGAGCAAAACCAACGTGATTTTTGGATTCAGCACATCAAAATTAATGTCCTAAATCAGCTAAAAAAAACTTAGACGATAAATTTGTTCTTGGCTAGTGTTATTATTATTATTATTATTATTATTATTATTATTATTATTATTATTATTATTATTATTATTATATTTATTCCTCGAATTATTATGATTTTTATTACGTTATATTATCATAGTTACTATTATTATATTTTTTGTCATTAAGTATCATTGCAATCATTTTTCTTCATAATTATTTATATTTCCATCATTATTATATTTTTTTATTATTATTATCATTACCATTAATTTTATCACTTATCCCATTTTCATCATCCACTTCCTCCTCTTCCTTCTCTTTTTCATTCTTCCTCTTCTTCCCCCTCCTCCTCCTCCTCCTCCTCCTCCTCCTCGTCTTCGTCATCGTCCTCGTTCTCGTCGTCGTCATTTTCCTTCTCCTGCCCCTTTTCCTCCTCCTTCCTCTCCGCTACCTCCTCGTTTCCCTTTACACTCTGCTTTATCCCTCGTTCCATTTCCTGCTTCCACCCTTCTTTCAGTATCTAGCCATCTTCTCTACAGTCCTTATCCTTTCTCTCCCCTCCTCATCCTGTGCCTCTCCTCGTCTTATCCCTTTCCTCGCTGATGGGTGCTGCGGAGGGGAGCGACACAGGAAGGAAGTCAATGAGGTGCGTGTGTGAGTCAGGGAGCGTGAGAGGGAATAGTAGGTTTTCTTTTTCGTATTTTTATCATCCTTTTGATATTTTCAGTGTTCCGTCTTCTTTCCTTCTTTTTCACCTCCCTTCGTTTTCTTCTCTGCCTTTTCACATCATTTTCCTTTTCATCCTCCTTCTTCTCCTCCTCCCCCTCCTCCTCCTCCTCCTCCCGTCACCCTTGAATCATTATCATCATCATCGCCACTTGTTTCTGTTTTTTTTTTTTGTTGTTGTTCATTTTCTTTTTTCTTCTTTTCCTTTTTCATTTCTTTTTTTTCTTTTATTTTCTTTTTTTTGCCGTTCTCGTCTTATTTTCCTCCTGTTTCCTTCTCATTTGCTGTTTCATCTCCTTCTCCTCCTTCCCCTCCCCTCCTATTCCTACCCCTCCTCCTTATTCTTCTCGTCCTTCTCCTTTCGCTTCTCCTTCATCTTCGCAGTCGTCGCAGTGCTGAACTTTACTTTAGGAAGGGGATACAGTAGGAGTTTGGTGTTCGGTGAAGTTGGACGTTTGTGTGTTGGAAGAGGATCAGATGTCTGCTTCTACCCCGTCGGGATTTCGAGGCGTGCGGCTGCAGGAGTGGTGAAAAGTGCTGTGTAGTATTCGAGTGGATGGATGGAAACTCTTCTTCGTTTCGTGGATATGGTTCACAACATAATAAATATACGATTTCATGTACGTTTCTGAAAGAAACGATGCAAAGATTATACATTTGATGTGTTCATATATTTTTTGTGTGTCAGTGGTAGTAACTATAAAATTGTAGTAATAGTAGTTGTAATAGTAGAAGCATTTTTACATTTTTTACATTGTCAATAGCGGTGATAAACAGTCTGGAAACGCCTGGTGGACAGCACCAACTCGGTAGTGGAGCGAGCGAATTATATTTTAAGTGAATTTCGTGATATGTATAAATGATTTTCTTTACCTTTGCTACTCTCATTAGTGCAGCAGATAAGTAGAAAAATATTTCAGTTAGTGATGCAAGCATAACATTTTGCACAAGGGGTCACTTTAATCCTCTCTTTTGAAAAATCTGGGTGGCCACGCAAAATTTCAAGATGGCCGCTAGTTGTAACGATTTTTGACACTTTGAGTGTATGTAATTGTTAGAAGAAAAATTATTCACTATTCAAATGGCGTTTTTTTTTAGAAAAAGAGTTCACTGAATAGGTCACCAGAGTTTATTATGGTATATTTGTTATTAAAAAAAATGGCTTACAAAATGGCCGCCGTGAAACATTTTTATTTCATAACTCAACAACAAAGAATGATAGAGACATGGAAATTTTATCTATGCCTACATTTATGAGGCTAGATAATCAGTTTCCAGCATTTTTATTGGCCTACATTGGCTAAGAGAAGATAAAAGAACTTTGGATTGAAAAAAGTAACAATCTCAGATCACGAAGTAACGAAAAAACAGACATGACCCGAAAGAGGAATGCATTGCCATTCAACTAATCATCTGCAATAGAAAAGAATATAATTATATGGACCTAAAAAGGCCCACTCAGTTAATTATTAGAGTCACAGCATCATCAACTTTTTTTTATAAAATTAATTGTATTTTTCATCAATCATGTGTCGAACTGGCGATTGAAAAAAAGGATCAATATGCCCGTTAACTAATGAGCTATGGTCATAATGATGATACTTAAAGATTGAAAACAACAATTTGACAAAATTAATGAAAACAGGTTATCAAATAAGAGAATGATTATACCTCACATCTACAGCTACACGAAGCTGTGCATGTTAGCCCAAGCCTGTAGCATATGTATCTACCACGGCAGCCATACTTGCAACCACATTTAGTGAGCTGTTCACAATTCTTTGCAATGGGGGAGTTGGCAGTCCAGAAGACTTTCCATTCTTCACCACTCTTTTCCCAACCCCAGTTAGCTGGACTCTGCTTCTGGCTGGCGCATCATTGCCTAACCCCATACACAACCTGCCTGATATGCTGAACGTTTGGTGTGTTGAAGCAGAGCTGCTCTGGTTAGAGGGATGGCCTCATATGGTCTCTGCTTTATGGCAAACAGGTCAAGTCTGGCCTCATTCACACTGTCAACAGTGCTTGACCTGCCATACATGAGGACCACAAACCCTTCCAGAATTGTCATGTCATCATTCGCGGTGATAGGTGGGTACTTGCTCGGTTTGCAAAAAACTTGAGTGACCTCAGGGAAAATGTCCCATGTCTGCCAAGCTCTCTCGCGCTGGCACACCCTGTCAATTCAGGTGCGGCTGTCTAACTAGATATGAGGCTATTAGACAGCATATGGGTCACTAAACTAAACAAGATTAGCTGACACTGAACCCCATGCTGAGCTACACAGCAGTGAAGTCACCAGTGTGCCCTGATTGTGCGCTGACATTCACTCTTTTAAACTAAAGCTAAATGTTAAAAACCACCTCCTATATTCTACATAGGCATGCAAACTAATAGTGTCAGAGATATTTATGGCAATCAACAGTAGCTACATTCAAAACTATTATATTGAAAAAAAAAGTTCCATGCCTACTGAGGTCTGATACACGATCATTTAAGGTTTTTGGCCGCCATATTGGATGCCATATTTGTTTTGAACTATATCAAAAATTACTGGCACCATCTGTTCCTTTTATAAACACTTGGAGGCTGTAACACAAATGAAGCCACTTAACCCTATCTTGCCCAAAATATTACCGACATTGCAAAATAATAATTGATGTGATAAGTTGAGAATATTCAAAACAAATCATTTATTGCGAAAAAGTTTTTAAATACCCTAGGGCATTTAAACAAAAGGTGACCAATTGGGTCCATTGGGCAATGGAACACTTGAAAGACAGAAAGATGCCCAAAATTCACTCAGCATTACACTTAAAAAAATGGTATTTCAAATCATAAGTGATAATGTCCATAGCAGATCATGTACACTGCAAAAAATAAAAGTTTGTTTTTTATTGAAATTAAACATTTATTCCTTTACTTCATTTGAAGTATTCATTTTTACTGGTGAAATTCCAGGAGGCAATTTTTCTTCTTATCACAGTACAAGTGCACGGTACATTTTAGAAAGTACATGCGCACTCTTTTTTTGCAGCCCAGGAGTTTGCATGTTTGCGACTTGCTGAGAAACCAGGATAGTGTCTAATTCCATTTTTACGGGCGTCATCTTCTGGGATGGGTTTTGTTATCTGCCACATTTTTCTTTTTCTTAAAATTTACCTTTACGTCAGCAGTTGATGGCCTCCCTCTTTTTTCTCAAGTCCTTTCCACTTCTTGTTAGGGAATGAGCCAATTTCAGCTTGAAATCACAGAGAGCATATTGGTTCTGCTCGGCAATTCCTAGAGAGGTTGTGGCACGCCTGTAGATTAACCAACTGTTTACTACTGCCAGGTCAAGAAGATGAAACACGAACCTCAAGTAGTACTTCCTAGAGCGGAAACACATTCTGTAGTTATGACATTAGTTGGTCATGGAGATCCACGCCCCCCATATGCTCATTGTAGATTTTGACAATGCTGGGTGCTGGGTACAGGGACTTTAATATCTTCCTTTTTTCTCCTGTCACTTCGGATACAGGTATGCAGTGGTTGCGATGTAGTAAATGTGGAAGCTTGGCACACTGCTCTGTTATTATACCATTTGACAGCATTTGTAGTGACACCCTCTTCTTTTGTTGTCTCCCATTCGTCATAGTTTCCTCTGCCTTTGGATGACAGCAGTTTATCAGACTGGAATGACAAACCAGTAGGTATTTTACTTTGGACTGTACCACAGCACCAAATTCCGTTAGTTGCTGAGTATTCTACTAAAGGGAGAGTTTATGGTCCTTGTGATGAGATATCACTTCGGATACGTGTAAAACTGCATTTGCACTTGGACCAAGGTCAGCCACATCATTGCTACTTACAGGGCAGATTTTGCCTGTATATGAACAAATATTTTATACCCCCACTTGTGTTTTTTTTTTTTTTTTTTTTTTTGGTGGGGGAAATGTACTGTTTCATTCTTGAGGCACCCTTGAAAGGAACAATTTGTTCGTCCAGACACAGATGTTCAGTCATGGAAACTTTTCTAAACTCTTGTCTCAGATGATCCACCAACATTCTAACTTTGCATTGTTTGTCAGTTTCATCAGTGTTACTATTATCTATCTACAAGGGGCAAATTAGACTTGATTTCTTCCCACCTATTCTTACTCATAACAAATCATACAGCATTACTCATTGTGCATGAAAGACCTAGAAGTTTGTTAGGATTATTTTGTATAGCATACAAATTGCATTGTTCAACAATGTCACTGATGAATTCATCAGCCATGAACCTCTTGAAGTATTGCAAAGGTGTCAACAAAACTTCATATGTTTCCTCTGGACCATCGAAAGCAGGTACTGAAGGTGGTTCTCTTCTTTGAGTGATTTGTTTCCAAAAGATGCGTTTTTTTCTTTTACGTTTTGGTGGAGGCTGAGGAGCTTTAATGATTTCTCCATCATTCACATTGAAAATAACTTCCTCTTCTTAACCACTATTGCTGCCACCATCTATATATATATATATATATATATATATATATAGATATATATATATATATATATATATATATATATATATATATATATATATATGGCTGAGTCGACAGCGTGACGGCGCCGCGTTCAGGACGACGCGAGTTCAATCCCCGCCCGGTGCCACCAAGCTGGGATTTTCAGCCGCCGCCGAGTGGCTTAAACTACCCACGTGCTGTCCAGAAGCCCACCTATCAACCCGGACTCTATATTGTAGGTACAAAAATGAGGTCTGGGAGGGCAGCGTGAGCCAATGCAAGAGGGCGCCACTATATATATATATATATATAGATATATATATATATATATATATATCTAGTTATATATATATATATATATATATATATATATATATATATATATATATATACACACACACACACACACACACACACACACACACACACACATATATATATATATATATATATATATATATATATATATATATATATATATATATATATATATATGTATATATATATATATATATATATATATATATATATATATATATATATATATATATATATATATATATATATATATATATATTGCACAAAAACACTTTCCTGGAACAGCATCCATAGCAGACAAACTCAGGGGATTGGAGCTATGACGCACACACGTCCGCCATAACCATGTTGACAAAGTCTATATATACACCAAGTCAAGTCGTACGCAGCTTTGTGGGAGGAGACACGGCAAAGGCGTGGCTTATGCGTGACGTTGCTTGGAGCCAAACTACGTAGATAATGTTGAAACAAAGATTTAGATAAAAACGAAGAAAGGCGGACTAATTTAAATCAATCACTTCAACATGACCCCTTTCACACCCCACACCGCCTTTTGTAGGCATTGAAATCACAGTCACGCATAGCACAATAAAAAAAAGGCATATTTTTTCGTCAGTGGCTTGCCTGAATGCGGGGTGAAAGAAGGCTCGAATGCTCATACAAAGTGCACACACGGCCGCGGCAAGAGCCAGATAGGACGCGTGGCAATGGTTTTAAGTTAGACAAATTCAGATTCAACAAAGACATAGGCAAGAATTGGTTCACCAATAGAGTGGTGGACGAATGGAACAGGCTTGGGAGCCATGTTGTGGGTGTCAATACCATAGATACATTCAAGAAGAGGTTATATAAAGCCATGGATGGTGAGGTAAGGTGGGGTTTGAGTGTACAGGAGCTGCCTTGTATAGGCCAACCGGCCTCTTGCAGACTCCTTACGTTCTTATGTTCTTAACTGGCTTCCAGTGACGGCATCCCGCTGCTCCACCCCAAACCGCCCCCTGTGCGTGCTGGTCGCAGTTTTGAAGGCAGAGTGACTTGACTTGGTGTATATAGACTTTGCATGTTGAAGCTTCCTACTGGCGGAAAGTCGTCTGCTAGTGTAAGCACTTAACATCACGTGCCTCTCAAAAGAGGACAAAACGGAACTGATAACTTGGGACATGAAACAATGTGCACGTTTTCCATAGAGTGTGTCTAAACAAAAAAAAGGGACCGAAAAATACTCTAGGGCGGGTTAGGGTTTTAAAGCAAATATAGTAAACTGCACCTTTGCAGATAGCCTAAAGATGCTAATATATTTTAGATAAAGAAGAACGAAGATATATAATGTTATTTTTATAAGTACGTGTAACCGGTAACTCAAGTATAACCTATTGTAGCAAGAAGGAGAGGTTGTACTTGTATAAATAACCTAAGCTTGTGCTATTATATTATAGATAAACGTTACGAATACGAAAATATAGTATTCTTCAAATAAGTTTAGATACCCACTTGTTGCGGCTGATTGGTGGTGGCAATGGTGGGTGGGTGGGTGACTGGATGAGGTGGTTATTTGTTTGGGTTGTGATGGTAGTGGTGGTGTGGCTGGCTTATTGACTGTGGTGTCTGACAAGTGTATGTTCAATAATCTTCATAAAATGCGATAGAACATACATGTTTCACCTTTCCTTGTTCTTTGAGAATCGAAAATATTAGCTATACATTAGATGTTTTATTGCAATAATTAATGCATTTTATAGCATGACGGCAATGAGTGAGTGCCCGTCATATATTTACCATCCGCCGAGTAATGCTACGACTTACCAGAGCGCCGATTGGTGGGCCACTGTCGCCCCGAATTCAAGGGATTGGCGCGAGTGTCCCCTATTTACTGTATCGTCTCCGCCAGTTCTTCTCCCCCGCACAGATGCTTTCCATATATAATGGTCTTGTCCGCCCCGTATGGAGTATGCATCTCACGTGGGTGGGTGGGGGTGGGGGAGTGGGGGGGGCTCCACTCACACAGCTCTGCTGGACAGAGCGGAGTCTAAGGCTCTTCGTCTCATCAGCTCTCCTCCTCTTACTGACAGCCTTCTACCTCATAAATTCCGCAGCCATGTTGCTTCTCTTTCTATCTTTCATCGATATTTTCATGCTGACTGCTCTTCTGAACTTGCTAACTGCATGCCTCCCTCCCTTCCGTGCCCCAGCTGCACACTACTCATGCTCATCCCTATACTGTCCAAACCCCTTATGCAAGAGTTACTCAGCATCTCCATTCTTTCATCCCCTTCACTGGTAAACTCTGGAACAGTCTTCCTTCGTTTGTATTGCCTCCTGCCTATGACTTGACCTCTTTCAAGAAGAGTGTATCAAGACACCTCTCCACCCGAAATTGACCTCTCTTTTGGCAACTTTTTACTTTTTACTTTTCTGGGAGCGGCGAGTAGCGGGCTTTTCTTGTATTCTTTTTGTTGCCCTTCAGCCGCATCCTTTGATGTAAAAAAAAAAGAAAAACTTCGGCAGTAGTTCTATAGCACTAGTAGTAGTAGTAGTAGTAGTAGTAGTAATAGTAGAAGTAGTAGTAGTAGCTTTAGTTGTAGTAGTCGCAGTAGTAGTAGTAGTAGTAGTAGTAAACCTATCTATATATCTGTCAATATCGCTAAATTAATAGGAATATTAATGATAGTGTCATTCTACAGTATATACCATTACTACTTTCAATCATAATCAATAATCAGTCATTATTACTACATGTACTACCATTATTCCTGCTGTCATTAATATCAATATCTATAATTTTATAAATGCCTGACCCTCCAAACCAAAGAAGATGCTGCGTTTGTACAAAAGAAGATCACAGATGTATAAATTGTGCATGTGTTAAGGAGAAAAGACGCTGTACGAACTGTAAAAAGACCGATAGGTGCCAAAATCCCCTGGGCAGGGATCAGAGCAGGGAGGATAACGATGAAGCGCGACATCGCGGGGACAATGAGGGCCGCCGGGGGAGGAGTGAGCGGGGGGAGGGGGTGTCGGAGGGAGCTGCTGCACAGTGCACAACCGCCACCTCCATATCCCCCTCAATCGGTACCACCCCTTCCATTGGCACCTCCAATGCTGCCACTACCACCACCACTACCACCACCCTCTCATCACTCTTCCTCTTCGACTGGACAGGGCGCGACAGAGGTCGGGGGAAGCTTTGCTTGGAAGGGGCTAGCGGAGGGGGAAGCAACGAGGTGGGTGGATGACACATACCTTGAGGTTGTTGGGTGGTCTGCTAGCAATCTTTTTGAACCACCCAGATGTGGAGCCACGACATTTATCATCAAAGAAATTGTCACCCTGTTAAATAACTACATCCAGAACACACAACTGGCGCCCCTATCCCTGAAAACTGTATTCACTCTCCCCCATCTCTTCCTCCAAAAAGCACACCCAAAAACCAAACAAGCCGAAAATATCGAGGCATTAAGAAGGCGAGTTGCCTTGTGGCAAACTAACGAGTTAGATGCCCTCCTTGTAGAAGCCAGGGCCATACAGGAGAGGCTCCCCGGACCCCAACAAAACAACACCTCCACAGAAGACAGGGCCCGGAAGTTTGCAGACAAAATGCGACAAGGCAACGTTGCGTCTGCAACACGAGCCTTGTCAGAAAATTCCACACGGGGTGTGCTTCCACTCACCAGGGACACGATCAATCAACTCAAGAAAAAACATCCTCCACCGAGTGACCTGAAGGGACTGAGACAGGCAGGATGTCACCAACCACCGAATCCGGTTATATACGAGAGGATAACAGGAGAGATGGTGTGGAAAAAGGCCCTCCAGACTCGTGGCAGTGCGGGGCCCTCAGGACTTGATGCACGGGGATGGCGAAGCTTGCTGAGCAGTGCCAACTTTGGCAATGCAGCTGGTGACTTGCGCAACACCATTGCAGCACTGGCAAGAAAACTCGCCTCCTCCAGCTGCCACTATGTGGACGCCCTGACTGCATGCCGCCTCATTCCCCTGGACAAGAGGCCGGGATGCAGGCCTATAGGAGTCGGAGAAGTCCTGCGTCGCATCGTAGGCAAATGCATCATGGCTGTCGTCAAAGAAGATGTGAGAATGGCAGCAGGGAACCTCCAAGTTTGTGCGGGGCAGCAGGCAGGAGGAGAAGCAGCAGTCCATGCCATGCGGGAGATATTTGACCACGTGGAGTGCGAAGCAGTGCTCCTTGTTGACGCCAAAAATGCCTTCAACACAATAAATAGAAAGACTATGATACACAACATTAAAACCAAGTGCCCCAGCTTAGCTATGTATGTCGAAAACACCTATGCATACCCGACCGACTTATACATAAATAGCCACAGTGGAAAAGTGAAAGTGTTAAAATCATCTGAGGGAGCAACACAAGGTGACCCAATAGCCATGGCTATGTACGCCCTGGGCCTATCAGTCCTCCAAAATGAAATCGCGTTCGCAGAAACACGGGTGAAACAGGTGGCTTATGCGGATGACCTCTCAGGTGCTGGTAAAATCTCAGACTTAAAAGGGTGGTGGGACACTGTGAACACCGCCGGCCCAGAGATAGGATACATCCCTAACGCCACCAAGTCTGTCCTTGTTGTCAAACCTGAACATTATGACCATGCCGCAGAAACTTTTAGAGGAAGTGGCGTCGTTGTGATAAAAGACGGACAACGACACTTAGGTGCAGTGATCGGGACAGAGGTATATAAGAAGGAGTACGTAGGAGACAAAGTAGCTGAATGGATGAAGGAAATAGAAGCTTTGTCTGCCATTGCCAAGACGGAGCCACACGCTGCCTATTCAGCGTACACCCACGGCATCCAACATCGGTGGACGTTCCTGATGCGCACCGTCCCCGGCATCAGTCCACTCCTCCGACCACTGGAAAATGCCGTCAAGAATGTATTCTTGCCGGCGCTAGTGAAATCGCATGCTTTGGGGGAGGAGGAGAGGGATATGCTAGCACTTCCCCCAAGACTGTGTGGGATGGGGATCACCAACCCTGAGAAGCTGGCTGATAAGGAGAACCAAAACTCCATTAGCCTTACCAGGTCACTCATCAACAGGATCATCGCCCAGGAGGCAGAGGGCGAGATAGACCAAACAGAAATAAGAGATATTAAAAGAAAAATCTCAGAAGAAAGGCAACAGGCCCAAAAAGACGAGCTGGACCGCCTTACACACCACCTGTCCACATAAATGGGTAGAAAAATACACACAGCACAGGAGGCAGGCGCCTCTAACTGGCTAACGTCATTACCAATCAGAGCAAAGGGCTTCAGCCTCAACAAACAAGAATTTGTCAACGCCATTGCTCTGAGATATGGCTGGCCGATTGAGGGACTGCCTGATCTCTGTGCATGTGGATCACCAAATGATGTCACCCACACCATGACATATAAAAAAGGAGGCTTCGTCTGTATTCGACATGATGAAGTGAGGGATCTGACAGCCAGCATGCTCGGGGAGGTATGCCAAGACGTCACTACCGAGCCGGCACTGCTTCCCCTGGACGGCGAACACCTTCGATACAGGACAGCCAATACCTCACAGGAGGAACGGGTTGATGTAAGTGCCCGCGGATTCTGGGTGCGCGGACAGCGGGCGTTCATGGACATCCGCATATTTGATCCGATGGCTGCTTGTCACCGTGAGATGCCCCTGCAAGCCGCCCACCACAGGAACGAGCAGGAGAAGACAAGGGCATACGGTGAAAGAATCCAACATGTGGATCAGGGCAGCTTCACTCCCCTCGTCTTCACCACATCCGGCGGGATGGGTCCCAGGGCCCAATGCTTCTACGCACGCCTCGCGGAACTAATCTCAGAAAAGAAGCATCAGCCAAGGAGCCACGTTGTCGCCTGGATGAGGTGTCGCCTCTCGTTCTCCCTGCTCAGGTCGGCCATCCTATGTCTCAGGGGCACCAGACACTCTTGCCCAAAAACCACCAACATCTTCAATATGGACTATGAAGCCACAGTGGTGGAGAGTGACATTAGGGTGGGTCGGGAGTGACTTGAGTAGGGAAGGAAAGGGGGATCTGGACGTAATAGGTGATAGGTGATTTAGTGCTAGGTAGTATTAGTAATATGGTTGGATGCCACAGTCATTAGCGAACCGAGTTGGGGCTAATGACCTCCAAGCTATGGAGCCCTCCATGATTATGTGTCGGGAAAATAAACATGGGTGGAGGTATCATTTATGTAGTAGTAAAAAAAAGAAAAAAAAGTAGTAGTAGTAGTAGTAGTAGTAGTAGTAGTAGTAGTAGTAGTAGTAGTAGTAGTAGTAGTAGTAGTAGTAGTAGTAGTAGTAGTAGTTAGTAGTAGTTAGTAGTAGTAGCAGCAGCAGTAGTAGTAATAGTAGTAATAGTACTAGTAGTAGTAGTAGTAGCAGCAGCAGTGGTAGTAGTAGTAGTAGTAGCAGTAGTAGTAGTAGTGTAGTATATATTAGCATTTACCCCTTAACGAGTTCAGGTTAGGTAACAGCCAGGGAGGCTTATTCACTTTCAACCTCCGTGTGGGCGAGATAGTGGCGCGCACCGCGTAAACGGATCGATTCCTGGCTGGGTAAACTATAATACTATAGGATTGTCTAGGTATGGCCAATTATGAGAGTATTAACGATAACGATTATAGCTGTGGTGATACCAATAGCAACAAAGAAATTTTGGACAACAACAATAGCAGCAGCAGCAACAACAACAACAACAACAACTACAACAACAACAACAACAACAACAACAACAACAACAACAGCAACATCATCTTCATCATCATCATCAACAACAACAACAACAACAACAACAACAACAACAACAACATCATCTTCATCATCATCATCAACAACAACAACAACAACAACAACAACAACAACAACAACAACAGCAACAACATCATCTTCATCATCATCATCAACAACAACAACAACAACAACAACAACAACAACAACAACAACAGCAACAACAAAAACATCTTCATCATCATCAACATCATCATCATCATCATCATCAACAACAACAACATCATCTTCATCATCATCATCATCATCAACAACAACAACATCATCTTCATCACCATCATCAACAACAACAACAACAACAACAACAACAATAGTAACATCAGTAGCAGCAACAACAACAATAACAACATCATCTTCATCATCATCAACAACAACAACAGCAACCTAATCATCATCATCATCAACAACAACAACAGCAACATAATCATCATCATCATCGACAACAGCATGAACAACGATAAAAACAACAGCAACATCAAGGACAACAAAAACAACACCAAAAACATCAACAACATCAACAACAACAAAACAGCAATAACAACAACAACGACAAACAAAAAAACCAGCAGCTACAACAACAGTCACACATACCTCGTTGTCGCTATGCCGCTTTTCCTCGTAAATTATTTTTTCCTCTATTTTTTTTTCCAACTAATGAAATTCCTCATAGGTGCACAAATATCTCCAGATGAAGACACACACACACACACACACACACACACACACATACAGACACACGCACACATATACACACACAGATACACATGCACAAATTCAATCATAGTTAGTGACCTCAGGCAAAAGAGTAAAAAATAAGTCTGCACGAAGGGAAAGATGGACGAAATTCGAAAACTGAATATGACAAGAAATTCTCATACTGAATTTGACCAGCGTGCGTTCGGACCCTACACTGGTATATTTCGACTGTGAACTCTGTAACAACCTCCACGGGTGTGTCTCCCCCTGCGTGTGTTATGGCGGATTTGAACGGGTTTACCGATCAAAACCGTCTCCAAGGCCCGAACGCAAAAAGACTTGCCAATCTAGAAAGAGTGGTAGAAAGCCTAGAAAATGTAGTAGAAAGTCTCAGAAGTGAGTTAAGAACAAAGACCGCACAACAGGAGTTTGTAATCGGCGAGCTGAGACAAGAAGTCAGTGAAGAAGGCGCCCCGATAAGAATCCAGGAATTAAACAAAGAAGCAGCCACGAGGGAAATAAGCCAGATTAAGGAGGAGAACAGACTACTGAAAGAAGAACGGGATCAGATAAGAAGGCAAGTTCAGGAAAACATCGGCAATTTGGAAGAAAAGCAACAAGGATGGAAATAAATCTAAGGGAAATCGTAGAGCAGCAGATGAAGGAGAACATGGAGAATGTGGAGAGGTGGGTCATCAAGGTCATTAAATCAAAAGAGATACTGGTCAGAGATACCGTAGACAAAAGCAAATGTTTGACTGCACAGGAATAAGAGAAGGGCAAATGCCGATAAAGACAGTGAGAGAGAGAGGAATTGAGACTGGCCCAAGACATCGTATCTACAGTCCTGGAGGACGATCACGAAGCACAAGAACAAATTTGAGAAGTGATTAGGTTAGGAAGATATGTGGAAGGCAGCACAAGATCCATGGAAATCAAGATGAGAACACAAACCATGATCAACGATATAATGGTCAGAAGTTGGAAATTAGCAGGATGGAAGGGTTATACGAATGTATGGATAAGAATGGATACAAACGAGGAAGATAGAGCAAAAGTAAGACAACTAGTGCAAGAAGCCAAGGAAAAAACAATCAAATAACGGAGCTGGAACATACGATGTTCTACTGAAGAGTGCGGGACCAGAAACTGAAGAAGTGGTATCTAAGGAGAGAGTAAGTGAGAAGGTAGGACTAAGTAACCGAGTCAAAGGTTTGAAAGTGACATATGCCAATGTAGACGGTCTAATCTCGAAAAGGCAGGAGGAGAAAAAGAGCCAGACATCATGTGCATGGTGGAGACTAAGTTAAGGAAGAACATCACTGTCCAAGTGGGTGATGGCAAATATAGACTTTGGATAAGAGGCATAAAAGATACACAAGGAGGAGGAGTAATGATGGCAGTAAGGAACAATATTTATGCGGAGAATGTAGAGTTAGGGTAGGGTAGGGCAGAGGCAATAACTATGAAAATAACGACAAAGGGAAGAAACATGAGAGATATCACAGTAGCATAATTATGTCCTCCCAAAGACGAAGGCATGGAACGTAGATTAACACCGAATGAAAGTAGGGGACTTTAATTGTAAAGAGGTGCAATGAGGAGAATGGGACGCCGGGGAAAATAAAGACTCCTGGGGCAATAAACTAATGAACATAGCAATGGACAATGTCATGACCCAGTGAGTCAAAGAGGAGATACGATACAGAGAGAAAGACAACCCAACAAGGCTAGATCTGCTTCTAACTAAACAGCGGATGTAATCGAATCTTTGAAATATTTATGTCCAATAAGGAAAAGCGATCATTTGGTGTTAGAATTCCATACGACGGAGGGGAGAGTGTTGCCGAGAGTAGAGTCCTACAGGCAAGGCAGATACAATTACAGAAAAGCAAATTTTCCAGAATTAAAGAAATGTTTTGAGGAAACAAATTGGGGAGAATGCAAAGAAACTAACGACACACACAAGCGGGAAATCTTTTTAAACGTTTACAACTCGGGAGTAGATAAACATGTGTTAAAAGTAGAAAGTAAAGAGAACTGGAGAAAGGACTGGTATAACAGAAGGTGCGAGGTGGCAAAAAAAGAACCGGGTGCAACTTGGGCCAAATGGAGAAAGAGAAGAAACAGCAGGACAAAAGAAAAGTACAAAAGAACCAGGAACGAATATGTCAGGATCCGCCGAGAGGAAGAAAGAAATATTGAAAAAGGGATAGTAGACAAGTGTAAGGAGCAGGGTTTAGTCCCAGTACAGGCGACAAGTGCATTGTTGAGTTGCTTCTGTTTAACATCGTGAGGCGAGTATTTCCTAAGATGATTGACAAGTCCCCCCGGAGTTGACTGGCTGCCTTTGCTGGTCTCCCCAGGGCTATGACTTGTTCATGGTTCCTCATACACCTTCCTGTGTTTCCTCTGAAAATAAATAATATAAGTGGAATATCCTGAAAAATATTATGCATATAGTCATCCATAATGAAAGACAGAACTGCTGTTTGGCTGGGTGATTACTGTTACGTCATAGTTAGACGTCACATCGACGTCACGAAATATCGAGTGGGTGAGACACACGTCACCTACTCTCGCTACCTGTCCCCTGTTATCCATTTTCTCAACAGCTATAATTCTCTTAATGTTACTCATTTTGAGCAACAAATAAAAGAAACAACAAAAACAGATAACATGTTAAGTAAAAATGCCTAATGTGCCGCCACCTTAATGGTCATTTAAAGCTGAAAGTCTCAATCTTAACAGCAAAAGTATTTATTTTGGGGAATGGGGTGGAAGGGGAAAGAGAAGGGTTGCCCTACGTCTATCCATAGAAAACACCAATTAACCACTTCGGGTAATTTGTCTAGATTGGAAACGCCTACATTACACTAAAAAAAATTTAAGCCTTACCTTCCTGGGTTTGTGTAGGTTGGAAGTTACATCCTTGGAGCAAGAGAGCTTTGCTTTGCAATGCTTACACTCAGCCTTGAAATTCTCAGTTTTACCGTCGGGTAGAGTAAAGTGGTCCCAGATTCGTGAAGTCATGTTGACTCCTGTTGGTCTGCTGCTGTTGTGAGTGATACCGAGGTGAAGGGGTGGAGAGTGGAGCGTGACAGGAATAAACGCGTTCACGCTTGTAAAGTAATGAGGCGCTGTATTGGCCCTGTCTAATGTAGCATGTTACCAATTGAGAAAATACTACATAATTATTCTCCTTTATCCTATATTACACTTCAATATCATAACACTCAATGTACGTATTTACCCAATGGTACAATCACAAGGTTCACCAGAATCTATATACAGTATATAACTTTTGATTAAATACAGTGTACTTGTTTGTACTTGAATGTACTTGATATTTTTCAAGTACTTTGGGTCTAAGTACATGTACACGTACAAGTACAATTAAAATTTTAAATTCCAAGTACACGTAAAAGTACATGGAAATCTGTACTTAAGTCCAAGTCCAAGTACGAGTACATGTACTTGGACCCAATCCTGGAAGGAGGAACCTAAACTGTTCTATAGGTATGTCAATGGCAAACTAAAAAACACGGAGGGAATCAACATACTAAAAGAGGAAGGAAAGGTCATGAGGATGTAGGAATGCAGACTGAAATAATGAACGAAAGACTCCAGTCGGTCTTCACAACAGAAAGTGACTTCACTGAACAAGAGGGAGTGCACAGAAACTCAGTGTTGGAGGACATAGAAGTAGAAGTGAAAGAGGTCCACAAGCTACTAGTAGCCCTAGATGTACGAAAGGCCATAAGACCAGACAATATATCTAACTGGATACTAAAGGAATGCAGATATCAACTGGCAGACAAGATCCACAGTATAATAGTATGTTCGTTGATAGAAGGGAAAGTAGCACGGGAGTGGTAAAGGACCAACGTGGTACCAATATTCAAAGGAGGGAATAAGGAAGAACCCCTTAAGTATAGACCAGTGTCACTGACAAATGTGGTTGCTAATCTGTGCGAGATAATATTGAAAGACAGATGGAAACAATATATGGAAGCGGTAGGTACTCTGAGTGATAGCCGTTTTGATTCATAAGTGGAGAGTCATGTGTCACTAATTTGCTGAGCTTCTATTCAAGTTTGATTGATGTAACACAAGAACGAGACGGCTGGGCAGACTGTGTATAGCTAGATCTAGAAAAAGCCTTCGACAAGGTATCTCACAAGAGACTATTGTGGAAATTAGAGCATATAGGAGGCCTAAAAGGGAGCTTCCTGGAGTGGACGAGAGACTTCCTAAAAGACCGACAGAGGAGGACAGTAATAAAAGACAGCAAATCAGGGTGGAGGGCGGTAACAAGTGGAGTTCCACAGGGCTCAGTACTGCACCAGTAATGTTTCGGATTTAAATCAACGACATGGTGGAAGGGACAAACAGTTATTCCAGCCTGTTTGCGGATGATGCAAAAATCATGAAATAAATATTTAAAAAAAACAGAGGGGGAATGCAAAAGGCTGCTGGTATCTTGACAAAATTCATGAATGGAGTCAGGAGAGGGAAATTAAATTTAATGCAAAATAATGTAAGGTATTATAAATGGGCACCTGTACTAAAAGACTGACATCGGACTACTCGATGGGAAAGGAATATATCCAAAAAGCAAAAGGGAAAAAAGACCTGGGAATGTTGGTCCAGGACAATCTGTCCCCAGAAAACACATTAACAAGATTGTAGGAAAAATGTAGAAGCTGTTGACGAATATGAGAATAGCGTTTCACTACATGGACGAAGAGATGATGAAGAAACTGATTGTACCTATTATTCGTCCAAAATTAGAATATGCCGCAGTAATATGGCCGCACACAAAAAGAAGCACATACATAAGAACGAAAGGATCCAGAGAGCAGCCACCAAGGCAGTCCCTAGCCTGGCAGAATTAACGTACCAAGTAAGATGAGAGAGATGCGATATGATTGCAGTTTTAAGGGTGATGCAAGGAATAGAGAATCGATAGAGGGGATCTGTTTATGTGGGATGAGAGAGCATCTAGAGGACACGAAAGGAATTTTAGAAAGACAAGATGCTTCAAAGGTGTAAAGGAATACAGCTTCCCCAATAAATGCATCGGCCACTGGAACAGCCTAGACAAATATGTTTTTTAATGCAGAAACATAAACGAGTTTAAGGCAAAGTATGACCAATTGAGACTCGGAGACGGGACCCATACGAGCGTAGCTCACTTCCTGTATAATTATCACAACTAGGTAAATACAACTAGAGGTAAACACACACACACACACACACACACACACACACACACACACACACACACACACACACACACATACACACACATGCACAGATTCACGCAAACATACACATACAAATTCAATCATAGTTAGTGACCTCAAACAATAGAGTAAAAAATAAGTCTGCACGAAGGGAAGGACGGAAGAAATTCGCAAACTGAATTTGACAAGGGTGCGTTCAATACCGGTATCTTACCAAAGGCAGACGGACCCTGCACTGGTGTATTTCGACTGTGAACTCGGTAAAACTTTTGAGTAATGGTGGTTCGTCGGTCGGTCCACTTCCAATATCATCGAACTCGCTATTAAAAAAAAAAAAAAATATATATATATATATATATATATATATATATATATATATATATATATATATATATATATATATATATATATATATATATATATATATATATATATACCGTGTTTTGTGGTTTCCTGTTCGTTCCATTTGGGCACTACATGGAGGGTGGGTTCTGAAACCCTCTTACACCATCTTACTCTTTGGCTGTATCTGTGCCTAACTGTTCACCAATTTGTACCCGCCATTCCAATTAGTACAAGAAAAATATGAATAATTTAAATAATATACAAAAAGTTGAATTTTCTCGAAAACGATGCTGATAATCTTTTTTTCAATTAAAATTTCTTAGTTGTCATTTAATTTTTACGAATATTTCATCCTTCTTGTGAGTATTAATTGGAGTATCCCGCGTAAATGATGTAACTAACAATGGGGGGGGGGTCCAAAATAATTTTATTCGTAGTTTACATTTCTCTTCGCTCTACTGATTTGGGTGTTAGTCCTTTTTAAGTCGTTTTGCAGTGTGCTATTCGTTATTAAGCTAAACTGGTTCCATTGAATACCAGTGGTCCTACTGAGTGATTCAATTTTGTCCTTGCTCGTGTAGGTTTTGGTCTGGATTGGGTTTGATTTTTTAACTGGACGGACAGCTAACAGACCAGCATACCCAACACTATCAATTTGCTGTGCAAATTTTGTAAAACAAGTTGATGGTTGAGATAGATGCCTCCGTTCTTGTAGTGATATAGAGTGCAACCTAATTTATGTATAATCTAATTAGCTTTGATGACAAAGGAAAGTACAATAACGTAACCATGCATCCCTCTTTTCGAAGGCTTCATCATAAGAAAAAAAAGTAACTCTAAGAACTATAATAAAACAAGGGAAATTTCTTGTTTTCTCTAAAAAGAATATATATCTTTGGCGAGTTTTTCATTTATATTCAAACAAATTGATATATTTAACTATAGTATATAACTCGAAACAAAACAAAGGTCTAACTTGCTGTTTTCTTCCCAGTATTAATTAAAAATACCAACAAAAAAGTAAAAAAATAATTATGGGATATACACCTGCCTTGTTCTAAATCATCGTCCCTAACCAACCTTTGGCGAATACTCCTCGACAGTGACTGAAAATACATAAACAGCGTGTGTCCATGTCTCCTTTCACTCGAAGTTTGATATCCATTGAGGAGGCGGTGGCTAAGTGGTTAGCGTGCGGGTCCCGCGTTCACCGCTTTCAGTCTCGCCTGACCTCCTCAAAGGGACGGACGTTGACCTCGCTGCCCTACCGGCATCAAACCTTAACCTTGCTTTTCGCCTCGTCTGGTGAAACGACACTTGTTATTTTGTGTGTAAATCGACTCCGTGTGTTACATTTTAACGTCACAACTTTTGAAATCCGTTCATCCACGTTTTTAATTAACCGTTACTTAAATAGGCCCGTACGCCTTCTCAGAAATCGAACTACTAACTGTGCTTGTTTACTTGTCTTCTTTAGCACCACTCAACCTAATTAATTAACGTCTAACTCAGTGCTGTGACGCGTCTAACTAGTGTTTGAAGTGTTGCGAGGATTACCTTACAGTGAGAGGACTTCCCTGCTGAGCTGAGCGGTTAAGTTATATATCGACTTTTTTGTGTTTCCTGTCTTTCCTCAGTAGGATTACAACTACACGATCTAACACAGCACCCAGTGAAAGACAGTGAGCTTCTTGTGTCTAACTAACGTAGAAAATCTGTCACTAACGTAGAAGTACAAAGCTTGACCCGTATACCAGCACACCTGTTTTGAAAAGGAGGAAAATTTTAATCCCCCAGAGAATTTTAATCCCAGAGGGAAAACACGTGTGGGCCCTCATAGACGCCACACCTCAAACTCTCCCGCGTGACTCGACCGATTTAAAGCCGCCTCCCTCCAGGTGTTCACCATAGCCCACGCGGATACAAAATTCATCTTAACTGTAAAGCTCACCGATATATCGTCTTGCAACAGTAAATAAAAAAAGAAGTAATCATGCCGTCCAACTATTTCAATTGCTGTAATTGTTCAAAGAAATATGCTGCGATTCACTACCAAACCAGCGACTCGATGTGTAGGTACTGTGTCTTAGACTTACGTATTCAGGCACTACAAACAACCAACGAGGATCTACAACGCTCCAATTCTTTACTTTGGGACATCGTGACGTCACACCCTCAACTCCCTTCTTCTTCTTCTTCTTCTTCTTCTTCTTCTTCTTCTTCTTCTTCTTCTTCTTCTTCGTCTTCTTCGTCTTCTTCTTCTCCCTCTTCACCCTCCACCACCAGCACCGCCATCACCCCCGCCCCCTCCCCCACCCATCCCACCATCACCACCACCTACTCTTCCTCCTCCCCTTCCTCTTCCTCACTCTTCTCTTCCGCCCCTTCCTCCTCCTCCAACTCTGCCCCCTCCTCCACATCATCAACATCCTCCTCCTCTACTCCCCCCCAGCCAACCCCTTCTTCCTCTTCCTCCTCCTCCGCCTCTGCCGCCTCCTCATACATTTCTTCTCCCCCCTCCTCCACATCCTCAACATCCTCCTCCTCTACTCCTCCCCAGTCAACCCCTACCGCCCCTTCCTCCTCCTCCGCCTCTGCCCCCTCCTCCACATCCTCAACATCCTCCTCCTCTACTCCTCCCCAGTCAACCCCTTCCTCCCGTTCCTCCTCCTCCGCCTCTGCCCCCTCCTCCACATCCTCAACATCCTCCTCCTCTACTCTCCTGCAGTCAACCCCTTCCACCTCTTCCTCATCTTCCCTTGGCTCCCCCTTGTCCCTCTCCTCTACCAGCCCTCCTAACGCCTCCACGTCCAGTCGCCACCACACTCCCACTCCTCACTACTCATCCATTAGACGCCACAAGACCATTCTTCCTGCTGTGGTCTGCGTAGATCAGACACCGTTTCGAGGCACAGACAAGCTGAAAACATCTGTTAGACTTGTAGGGGACTCGCTGGTTAGAGGTCAATTAACGGAATTCTGCGGCAGGAATACAGAGACGCGGAGGCGTTATTGTATTCCGGGAGCCAAACTGGACGACATTACTTCAGCTGTCGATGCTGTCACGGAACTCGCGAAGGAAGACACAGTTTATTTGATTCACGCGGGGACAAATGACGTTCAGTCTACTCAAACTCAGGCCCTACTATCAAAATACCGTCAGGTCATTCGGCGTTACAAGACCAAGTCCCCTCACGTCATTGTCTCTGGAATTCTACCCAGAATCAACGCTTACGCCGGCTTCAACAGCAAAGTGAGCAACATCAATACTAGTCTGAAGGAAATTTGTGACGACGAAGGCGTGGCGTTTACAAACGCCTGGCACCACTTCCTTGAGCGCCCAGACTTGTTTTGGAACGATGGACTACATCTGAATGAGGTTGGATCGGCGCGTTTCGGGAGGCTTCTGGACGAGGCAGTGAAAAGCTTTTCGAAAAGCCTTTCAAAAAACGGCGGGCGAGGACGGGGCAAAGGCAGCCCTTGACAAACCAACCCGTAGCGTCAGTGCGACTCACAAGAAACTGTGTAACTAACCACGCCTCCGACAAGCGAACTGGTACAACTCGTCACGGCCACATTTCTATCATGTACACAAATGCACGTAGTTTAATACCCAAAAAGGACGAAATTAGGGCGTATATTGCAACAGAGAAACCAGATGTGGTAGCCATCACAGAGACTTGGGCCAACTCTACCCATCTAGAATCCGAAATGTCATTCCCTGGGTACGAAAGCTTCCACAAAAGTCGAAAGCACAAGAAAGGAGGAGGAGTAGTTTGCTACGTAAAAAGTACACTCCCTGCCATAAAAATAGACAAACAGGACGCAGAGAAATACGATTCTGTCTATGTGGAAATAACCGCAAATAACAAGAAACTAACACTTGCAACCGTATACAGGCCTCCGAAACAACAGGCAGCCGATGACACTGCCCCCTACGAAGAGATTCACTCTCTAACACAAAGCAAGGAAGCAATTATAATTGGGGACTTTAATTGCCCTAACATTGACTGGGGACTGATGACTGGAGATCAAGAGGGTAACAGTCTTTTAGAAATGGTGGAGGATTCGTTCCTCACTCAAGTTGTAACTCAACCAACAAGAGAAAACAATCTGCTGGATCTGGTATTAGTAAGCGACCCCGACCTCATTCGCGACTGTACGGTTGGTGAGAAACTTAATGGGTGCGATCACCACTTAATCCGTTTTAATATCAACATATGTCACAAACTCGTTGATAATCCATCAGTGATACCAGATTATAAAGAAGGAAATTTCAATTTAGCCCGTGCACTGCTTCCCCCTACGACCTGGGACCAACTTGGCATCACCGACAATACAATCGACAACGCGTGGAACGTCTTCAAAGATAAGCTGTTGCAAGTAGAGAAGGCTACAGTGCCTACGAAATCCAGGCGAGTAAATGGGGCCGTAGATCAACCGTGGATGACCAGAGAAATAAAAAGGGCAGTAAACCTAAAAAAAAGGAATTATAATTTGATGAAAGAGAATGCTACGGCCGAAGCCAGCACACAGTACCACAACAGCCTCAGAGCTTGTCGCAGCCTTATTCGGAGTAGCAAACGCAACTATGAAAAGCAAATAGCGCGCGAAATCAAAACTAACTCCAAGAAATTCTTCACGTACATAAGATCGAAAAAGAAAGTAAAATCCAATATTGGTCCCCTGACAGACGAGACTGGATCTGTAACTCAGGACAGTAAACAGATGGCCAGAATCCTCAACAGTAACTTCGCATCCGTATTCACAGTCGAGGACATCGAAACCATTCCCGAGAGCCCTGCCCCGCCGAGTGAGATCACGCCGCTGGAAATTGACTCAATATGCGACCAAGAAGTAAAAAAGTACTTGGACAAACTCGACACGAACAAGTCAACGGGACCCGACAGTCTGATAATAATTCTTGCCCGAATTATTATCAGCATTAAAGAAAAATGTTTTGTAACGTAAATGAACGAAAAATGAGCCATTGAAACCATTTATTGCAAAAAAATGTTTTTTTTAATCCCCTAGGGCATTTAAACCAAAAGGTGACCAATAGGACCTATTGGGCACGTGACCATTTTGAATGCAAAAAAAGAAATAAGTCAATTGATTGAATTATATTGAAATTTCACATGAACAAAGTAGATGAGTGACAACATAAAAATATAATATGAATGATGTAAAGTTTTCCTAATAGGTAAATACATTATTTTTCCTCACTGAAACTTGTAACTGATGCTTTTACTTCACTAATTTCCATTATTACTGGTGAAATTCTAGGAAGCAATTCTTCTTTTGGTCGCAGCACAAGTGCACACTGCATTTCAGACAGTGCATACGCACTTTGCTTTTGCACCCTGGGAGTTTGCATGTCTCTCGGTTTGCTGAGACAGCAGGAAAGTGACCTATGCCATCCTTGCGGACGTCATCTTCAGGGATGGGTTTTGCTGCCCTCCCACATTTCTTCTTTTTCTCAAAGTTCACCTTTACAACATCAGTTGATGGTCTTCCTCTTTTCTTTCTCAAATCCTTGCCACTATTTGTGAGTGAGTAAGCCAGTTTTAATTTGAAATCACAAAGAGCATGTTGTTTTTTATCAGGTATTCCAAGTGAGGTAGCGGAACGCCTGTAAACTAGCCAACTATTGACTACTGCCATGTCAAAGAGATGAAAAACAAGCCTCAGATAGTATTTCCTAGACCGAAAAGACATTCTATAGTATGCAAGGAGTTGGTCTTGGAGATCTACACCTCCCATATGCTCATTATACATTTTGACAATACTGGGTACAGGAACTTCAACTTGTTCTTTTCTTTTCTTATCATATCTAACACATGTCTGTAGTGGTTGAGAAGTAGCAAATGTTGAAGTTAGGCACACTCCTTTATTATCGTACCATTTGATTGCATTTGTAGTAACTCCCTCTTCATTTGTTGTCACCCATTCATCATAACTTCCTCTGCCTTTGGAGGCTAGCTGTTTATCAGACTGGAATGATAAACCTGGAAGTCTTCTACTTTGAACTGTACCACAGCACCAAATTCCTTTAGTTGCCAAGTATTCTACTAATGGGAGAGAATTGAACCAATTGTCAAAGTACAATTTATGGTTCTTGTGATAAGGTATCACTTCTGCTAAATGTAAAACTGCATTGGCACTTGGACCAAGGTCAGGCACATCATTCTTATCTACAGGATCAATTTTACCTGTGTATGGCCTGAAATCATACACATAACCCTTATCATCTGCTAGTACAAATATCTTATATCCCCATTTAGAGGGTTTCTTAGGGTTGTACTGCTTCATGCTTGAAACCCCCTTGAATGGAACAATTTGTTCGTCTATACTCAGATGTTCTATCATGGGAACTTTCCTAAACTCTTGTTTCAAATGGTCAACCAACATTCTTACTTTGCATAATTTGTCAGTCTTGTCAATGGTATTATTATTCACTAGGTGCAAATGGGACTTGATCTCTTCCCACCTATTCCTACTATAACTGATGATACAGCGTCACTCATTGTGTAAGAAGACCAATGAAGACGTGTATTGGGTATCTTACTAACTGACATGAAGAAGGAACATCCTAGCCATTGTTCAAATTCACTACATGTAAGACTTAGTGGCTTATTTGGATTTTGCTGCAGAGCATACAAATTGCATTGCTCAACAATGTCTTTGAGAAAATCATCAGACAAAAACTTCTTGAAATACTGCAAAGGTGTCAGCAAAACCTCATCTTCTGACTGCTCTTCACTATCAAAAACAGGAATGGAAGGTGGTCCTCTTGTTTGAGTAATTTGTTTCCAGATGATGCGTCTCTTTCTTTTACGTTTAGCTGGAGGATGAGGAGCTTCAATAATTTCTGCATCATCCGATACCAAAACAACTGTATCTTCATCCTCTTCTTCCTCACTACTGCTGCCAATATCTGTTGAAAATGTTATTTTACACATTAGTGAATCATGGATAATTGAAAACATTTCTCTCACTACCCTTGTTGCTGTTTGCTTCTCTTATAATGATTTAAATTATAACCTCATAAGAAAACTATATAAACAGTTCCTTCCCTATTATTTTTCTAGTTACTCGTTAGATTATATATTATTTGTAATTTTAGCCTAATAAGGCGTAATATATATATATATATATATATATATATATATATATATATATATATATATATATATATATATATATATATATATATATATATAATCATCATCATCATGTATATATGATATCACACATGCACAAACAGAATAGACCGTCATCGTCAGGTAAAGTGTGCGTCCATTACCTGGTATTTCGGGATCGCCGATGTCATCAATTTCATTGTCATCATATTCACCCATATTTTCAGTGTCACAGCAGGTGAGGCTCTCTGCTATTTCTTCACTGGTCAATGTTTTCTTCCTCTTCTTGTAAGACTGCTTCGGGGTCATTTTTACTCCAGAAGGTCCTGAAAGGGAGAAGTTTACCATTGCGTTATTTGTTATGTTGCTATTCAAGTATTGACCTTACAAAATAATTACAGTACACTTTTATCAATGAAACACCTCATATATATGCCATATGTTATGATACCGTTGACATGTAAGGTATATGCTTGTCATATTCATAGAAAAACGCAGAGGTAAATGCTTGCTATTGTTGAAAATATAACTGAGCAATAACCTACGAGCGTGCCCAATGGGACCATTCGGTCACTTTTACTGAAAGCCTAGTAACACCTCTACGTATACTTATAAACTGACAGATACTACTATATTTTATTTGTCTATACATTGAGATATATACTGTATTTTATTTGTACAAATGAAATTACCTGCGACAGCATCCATTGTGGCTAAAGTGGCTGGAGTGGAGCTACGTCAGACACGCGTCCACCCCCCTCAGCTTCGAGCTTCATACTGGCGGGAAGTCTTCTGCTGCTGGAAACTAATGGTATCACGTGGCTCACAAAATAGGACCAAACGGTCCTGATGAGCGTACGGCGTTAAAAGACGTGCACACTTACCATAGAGTTAATGCAAATAAAAGAGGACCGAAAAGTCCTATTGGGCAGGATAGGGTTAAAAGAGCTTAAACAACAAATACTTCAACCACTCGCTACCATATTCAACCGGTCAGTTCAACTAAACAAGGTCCCGGAAGACTGGAAGATGGCGAACGTAACACCGATTTTCAAAAAAGGAGACAAAAGCGTTGCATTAAACTACAGGCCCATAAGTTTGACATCAGTGGCAGGAAAAATACTCGAAAAGATTATTAGAGATAAACTTGTTAAGTTTCTAGAAAACAATAATATAATCTCCGACACCCAGCATGGCTTCAGAAACAAGCGCTCCTGCCTAACGAATTTATTAGACTTCTTCCAAGGTATATATAAGAACTGGGATGCCCACATCCCCAGTGATGTTATATACCTGGACTTTCAGAAAGCCTTCGACAAGGTACCGCACGAGCGACTCCTTAAGAAACTGCACTCGAGGCATCGGAGCCAATCTGATCGCGTGGATAAGAGATTGGCTCACCGACAGAAAACAACGAGTACTACTCAACGGACAGCCTTCCGATTGGCTACCAGCCACTAGTGGAGTGCCTCAAGGGTCAGTGCTGGGACCCATCCTCTTTATCATATATATATCAATGACCTAGAATTAGGACTGAAATCCACAATATCGAAATTTGCAGATGACACCAAGGTGGGTGGAGATGCCCTCACAAAGACCGACTGCGAAATCATTCAGAAAGACCTCAATCACATTATCGAATGGTCGGAAAAATGGCAAAATGTCTTTTAATGTTGACAAATGCAAAGTCATGCACATTGGGTCCCAAAATAGTAACCACACATACATCATGAATGGGAGACCTCTGCAAGCGATGCAGGAGGAAAAGGATCTTGGAGTCACTATCAGCAGTGACCTGAAACACGCGAATCACTGTAAAAAAGCATACAACAAGGCCAACACTATGCTCGGGTTCATAGCGAGGAACTTCGAGTGTAAAACACCAGACGTGATGCTATCCTTGTATAATTCCATGGTAAGACCGCACCTCGAGTATGCAGTGCAGTTCTGGTCTCCCAATTACAGAAAGGACATTGCTTTACTGGAAAGGATTCAACGACGCGCCACAAAGATGATTCCAACCTTCAGGGCTCAACCGTACGAGGAACGACTCAAGCGACTCAATCTCTTTACATTGGAGAAAAGACGCCTACGAGGGGATGTGATTCAAGTCTTCAAGTATCTAAAAAAGTTCAATAACGTCGATTACTCCAAATTCTTTGAACTGCAAACCAACTCAAGAACTAGAAATAATGGTTTACCCATTCAGTCGAGTCGATGTAACACAGACATTGGAAGGAGTTTCTTTTCAAACCGAGTCATCCGCCACTGGAACAATCTTCCCTCAGAAGTAGTAAATGCGAATACCATCAACTCCTTCAAATATAGAATCGACCGTCATTTCGCTGCGTCAGGAGTAAACTGAATAACGAGGGGCTTCCATCTGCTCCTCAATATCGAGGTGCTTTCATCTGCTCACCAAGCCCCAAGTGGCGGTCGAGCAGATTAAATCACCCAAGCGGGCGACCTCGTAATGAGCCAATAGGCTTTCTGTTGCCTGCATTTCCATGTTTCCATGTTTCCATGTTTCTGGACAATGTGGGTTCAAACCAGCTGTTTTCATTGTAACCATTAGGACTACATGCTTCGCTGAAATCTCTATCCTAGGAGATGTCAATGTTCACCACCAGCTTTGACTTTCATCCTCTTTCACAGACCAGCCTGGTAAACAAGCCTACAACTTTGGTTTCCTCAACGATCTAGAGCAGTTGGTTCCGCACCCTTGATGTATTCCCGACCGTCTTGGAGACAGGCCCAACATACTAGACCTCTTCTTTACCTCTAACCCTTCTACTTAGTCTGTCAAACTGTTCTATCCGTTGGGCTCCTCCGATCACAACCTTAATTCTGTATCCTGTCCTATCGCTCCTGTACATCCTCTGGACCCACCGAAGAGGAGATGCTACTGGCATTTTGCTTCAGCTCGGTGGGACGACCTGAGGATGTACTTCTAAGATTTCCGGTGGAATGATTATTGCTTCCAGGAGAGACCCCTCTGTGTGTGCCCAGCGCATCACAGAGGTGATTTTCTCTGGAATGGAGGCATACATTCCACGTACTTTCTCTACTCCTCATGCTGAAAAAAATAGTTTAATCACGCTTGTTATCGTGCTGTCAAAGATAGAGGCAGCTCATAAAAGGTACCAGAGCCTTCGAACTCCCGCTAACCATGATATTTACATTTCCGCCCGGAATCGTGCCAAATCTATTCTTCATCTTACTAAAACAAAACCTCTTCCATCCATTGCAAATGTCAAAACCTTGCTTTTTCTAATTATTCCAGTGACTTCTGGCACCTAGCCAAAAATATCTCCTCCAATTTCACTTCTTCATCTTTCCCTCCTCTTTTCTTAACCATGATGGCAGTACCGCCGTCTCATCTCTCTCTAAGGCTGAACTCTTCGCTCAAACTTTCTGTAACAACTCCACTCTTGACGATTCTGGGCATATTTCTCCTACTCATCCCCCTTCTGACTTCTTTATGCCTGTTATTCAGATTCTTAAGAATGATGTTTCTTATGCCCTCTCTGGCCTCAACTCTCAGAAGGTTTATGGACCTGATGGAGTGCCTCCTATTGTTCTTAAAAACTGTGCATCCGTGCTGACACCCTGCCTGGTCAAACTCTTTCGTATCTGCATGTCAACATCTACCTTTCCTTCCTGTTGGACGTACACCTTCATACAGTCTGTGCCTAAGAAGGGTGACGGTTCCAATCCCTCAAACTACCGCCCTAAAGCTTTACTGTCATGTATATCTAAGCCTTTTGAATCAATCCTTAATCGAAAGATTCAAAAGCATCTTTCCTTTTCTGACCTTCTATCTGATCGCCAGTATGGGTTCCGCAAAGGGCGTTCTACAGGCGATCTTCTTGCTCTCTTAACTGATTCTTGGTCATCCTCTGTTAGCCGTTTCGGTGAAAGTTTCTCAGTTGCGCTAGACATATCGAAAGGTTTCGATAGAGTCTGGCACAAGTCTTTGCTTTCTAAACTGCCCTCTTTCGGATACTATCCTTCTCCCTGTTCCTTTATCTCCAGTTTTCTTTCCGGCCGCTCTATCTCCGCTGTGGTAGACGGTCACTGCTCCTCCCCTAAACCTATCAGCAGTGGTGTTCCACAGGGCTCTGTCCTATCACCCATTCTTTCCCTGTTATTCATCAATGATCTTCTTTCCATAACAAACTGTCCTATTCATTCATACGCTGACGACTCCACTCTGCATTATTCAACTTCTTTCAACAGAAGACCTTCTCAACAGGGATTACTAGACTCCAGACTGGAGGCTGCAGAGCGCTTAACCTCAGACCTTGCTATCATTTCCGATTGGGGTAAAAGGAACCTCATGTCCTTCAATGCCTCAAAAACCCAATTTCTCCACCTATCAACTCGACACAATTTTCGAAACACCTATCCCTTATTCTTCGGCAACACTCATCTGTCACCTTCTTCAACACTAAACATCCTCGGTCTATCCTTAACTCATTATTTTAACTGGAAACTTCGCATCTCCTCTCTCACTTAATCAGCTTCTTCGAGGTTGGGCGTTCTGTATCGTCTCCGCCAGTTCTTCTTCCCTGCACAGTTGCTATCCATTTACAGGGGCCTTGTCCGCCCTCGTATGGAGTATGCATCTCACGTGTGGGGGGGCTCTTGGAGAGAGTAGAGTCTAAGGCTCTTCGTCTCACCAGCTCTCCTCCTCTTACTGATAGTTTTCTACCTTTTAAATTCCGCCGCCATGTTGCCACTCTTTCTATCTTCTATCGATATTTTCACGCTGACTGCCCTTCTGAACTTTCTAACTGCATGCCTCCCCCCTCTCCCACAGCCTCGCCACACACGACTTTATACTCAAGCTCACCCCTTTACTCTCCAAATCCCTTACGCACGAGTTAACCAGTATTTTCACTCTTTCATTCCTCATGCTGGTAAACTCTGGAACAATCTTCCCTTATCTGTATTTCCTCCTGCCTACGACTTGAACTCCTTCAAGAGGAGGGTATCACGACACGTCTCCTCCCAAAATTGACCTATTTTTCAGCCAGTCCTCTTGATTCTTTGCAGGAGCAGTGAGTAGCGTGCTTTTTTTTCATTATCGTTTTCTTTTTTTTTTGCCCTTGAACTGCTTCCTCTACTGTAAAAAATAATAGCAATGAATATGCCAAGACTGCCTCCTGCATAGGCTTATGAGTAAACAAAGTGGGTGTCACCTTCCTTCGTAAAGATTTCTTCCCTCCGGAGCACTCATCTGCCCTGACTAACTGCTATACACATGTCATAACTTAAATCAGCTTCTCCATTGTGAGCAAAGACATATAGAAATTAGACATCTCTGAGAAGGAGGGAAAGGAAGGAACTGTCGAGAGAGTTTAACAAGGAAGGGATGAAGAATATAAATGCTCTCTCTCTCTCTCTCTCTCTCTCTCTCTCTCTCTCTCTCTCTCTCTCTCTCTCTCTCTCTCTCTCCCCATTCACACCCGACCTCTGCTGAGAGAAGGTCGTGACCTCACCCCGCTGCGCCCCACAACATCGCTTGCCCTGTGTTTTCGTCGTGCTCTTGGGCGTTTGTGTGTTCTCGCTTGTGGACCTTGTGTGTTGCCTGTGATTTCCCGACACGTGTTTGGTGTGTGTTCGCTTGTGGTTTCTGCCTGTGGTTGCCTCTGTGATTTGTGTTTCCGGTGTTTTTGCGTGTGATCTGGCTGTCTCCGGGTGTTCTGCGTGGGTTTCAGAGTGATTCAAGTGTGTTGTGTTTCCGATGTTTTTGCGTGTGATCTGGCTGTTTCCAGGTGTTCTGCGTGGGTTTCAGAGTGATTCAAGTGTGTTGTGTTTCCGGTGTTTTTGCGTGTGATCTGGCTGTTTCCGGGTGTTCTGCGTGGGTTTCAGAGTGATTCAAGTGCGTTGTGTTTCCGGTGTTTTTGCGTGTGATCTGGCTGTTTCCGGGTGTTCTGCGTGGGTTTCAGAGTGATTCAAGTGTGTTGTGTTTCCGGTGGTTTTGCGTGTGATTTGGCTGTTTCGTAGTGTACTGCGTGGGTTTCAGAGCGTTTTGAGTGTGCTGTTTTGTTTCCGGTGTTTCTGCGTGTGATTTGGCTGTTTTCGAGTGTTCTGCGTTTCGAGTGTGTTGTGTTTCCAGTGCTTTTACGTGTGATTTGGATGTTTATAGTGCTCTGCGTGGGTTTCAGAGTGTTTTGAGTGTGCTGTTGTACTTCCGGTGTTTTTGCGAGTGACTTGAGGGTGTTTAGTCGTGCTTGTGCTTGGGTTTCTGAGTGTTTCGTGTGTCCCGAGTGTGACTTTGTGTTCTCGAGTGTCTCACGCGTGATTTGGGTGTGTCGACAACCCACCCTTTGAATTCCCTGAGGATTCAATCTGCTCCTCCTCATTACACCCTCATTAAATCCCCTAGAGGATTAACACTTCTTACACCCCTTTCCCTCACCTCACCTAAGCCCCCCCCCACCCTCGCTCACCTCACATCCCTTTTGCTCCTCCTCATCCCCTAGAGGATTAGCCCTTCCTACTCCTCCCTCACCTCCACATATTTCTAAGCCCTCCCCCCCTCACTCACCTTACCTCACATCCTATTTACCCATCTCTTCACCCACCTTACCTCGCCTCTTTCTTAACCTTTCTTGTTGTCACACACCTCACTCACCTCACATCCCTTCCTACTCCTCCTCTCTCCCACTTACCTCCTTTCCCAAACTCCCTCTCACTCATCTCACCTATTTCCTAACCCTCCTTGATCTCACACACCTCACTCACCGCCTCCCTTTCCCCCTCTTTACTCACCTCACATCCCTTCCTACTCCTCCTCTCTCCCACCTCACCTATTTCCTAACCCTCCTTGATCTCACACACCTCACTCACCGCCTCTCTTTCCCCCTCTTTACTCACCTCACATCTCTTCCTACTCCTCCTCTCTCCACCTCACCTATTTCCTAACCCTCCTTGATCTCACACACCTCACTCACCGCCTCCCTTTCCCCCTCTTTACTCACCTCACATCCCTTCCTACTCCTCCTCTCTCCCACCTCACCTATTTCCTAACCCTCCTTGATCTCACACACCTCTTTTCCCTCTTTACTCACCTCACATCCCTTCCTACTCCTCCCCTCTCACTTTTCCTCCATTACTAAACTACCTCTCACACACCTCACCCCCTTTCCTAATCCCCTTCACTCTGTGTTTTTATCTCTTTCATTTCAGCTAAGATGGCGCCTAAGAAGTGCAGTACTTGTAACGGTAGCTTCTCAGCTCACTTTTTTACAGGGCGTTCTGCTGTCTGTCGACTGTGTCTGTCCAGGCAGCATCTCGAGACAAGACTGCAGGAGCAGGAAGAGAAGATGGAAGAAGGCCAGAATAAAATAATAGAGCTTTCTCTCACCAGGCAGCATCTCGAGACCAGACTGCAGGAGCAAGAAGAGAAGATGGAAGCAGGTCAGAATAAAATAATATATCTTAATCGCACTGTTGCCTCCTTGAAGGAATTCATCCGCTAACGTTGCTGTGGTGCCAAACCCTTCTCCAACCGCCCCCTTGCCCTCAGCGGTACCGTCGACACCAGCGGACAACACCACGCAACGGGAGGATGCTAGTGGCACCGCCCATGATGGCTTCACCGTCGTGAATGGAGGAGCCAAACCAGCCAGACAAGCGATTTATCCTGTTCATTGCTTCAACAGGTTTGCCATTCTGGAGGAGGAGGACGAGCAGGAGAGCACCTTCCTGGTGGGTGACTCCATGATTCGCCAGCAGGTCGTTGAGTTCTGCGGCAGAGTTCCTCGTCGAAGACGGAACTATTGCTATCCTGGTGCTGGGATCGACGACATAACTGCTGCTCTTGAGGAGATCTCCCCCCAGGCTACTAATGATTCACTGTTTGTTATTCACACAGGTACGAACGACATCACCACGACCCGGTCTGAGGAACTCCTGGAGAAGTACCGTAGGCTCATCCAGCAGTATAAGACTAAATCCCCTAACATTTTGATTTCAGGAGTTCTACCACGGACTTGGGCGGAGAGCGACTTTTTCAGTAAGGCCTTCAGCCTAAACAACCGCTTACAGACTCTTTGCAGGGAGCTTGACGTGGAGTTCCTCAACACATGGGACAATTTCTATGGACAAAATGAGCTCTTTCACAGGGACGGATTGCACCTTTCTCCCATCGGGGCAGCCAGACTCGGAAGGCTCCTCAACGAAGCAGTGCGTGTCATCCGAGCAAAAAACGAGTCACGGCCACGTGCCTCCACCCCACCCGTGTAAATAGACGCCGTGCATCGCAACAAACCCGTAACCGTGATCCCGCAAGTACCACCACCTCTATTACTAAGCCTCTAGATAACTTAAAAATCCTTAGTTTCAATGCGCGTAGCCTAAGAAACAAATTTGATGAACTGAGATGTCTTGCTTTAACAGAAAATTTTGACATAATTGCTATAACCGAAACATTTATCGACACCACAAATATTGATTTAAGTTCCGAATACAACATAGATGGCTACAGACTCTTCAACAAAGATCGTGTAAACCGTAGAGGCGGTGGCGTCGCCCTTTATGTCAAAAGCTATTTGCAACCCACTGACAAAACACCGGGAAACAGTAACGTTGAACATTTGTGCGTGCGAGTAAACATTGCAAAAGTCAACTTAAATATATCTGTCACCTACAGACCTCCCGGGCAATCACTCGATGACGACCTTGAAATGTACAGCGTCTTAAGGCAGTCACTTAATAACAGCGACTCACTGATATTAGGAGACTTTAACCTCCCCCATATCGACTGGGCGACACTGTCAGGTACAGAAGGCGAGTCACATAGAATGATCGAATTTCTAGAAGAAAATTATCTAAGCCAAATGGTTTCTGAGCCAACTCGACAAAATAATATACTCGACCTTGTTATAACGACCCAAGATAACCTAATCAGTAATGTCACGGTAGGAGAGCACCTCGGTTCTTGCGATCATAAATTAGTGCGCGTCGACATTAAAGCTCAATCATCAGTGACTGAAAATAAAGTAAAGGTGCCCAATTTCAAAAGAGCTAACTTCGTAGAAATCCGACAAAAAACTAACAGAAATACAACTATCAGATGACGGCAACGTAGAGGAAGCCTGGCTAAGCCTTAAAAATCACTTACTCACTCAGCAGAACACATTCGTCCCCTTGTGCGAGAAGCGAATTAACACTAAAAAAAGCCCACCGTGGTTTAATAGCGAAATTAAACAATCAGTCAATGAGATAAAATTGTTTTACAGGTTAAAGAAAGAACAAAGCACGCCCGAAAACATTAGACTTTATAATGATGCCAGGCGACGAGTAAAAAGACTAGTAGGTCAGGCAAAGCGTAGATACGAAGAAAATATTGCAGCCAACTGTAAAAATAATCCGAAATCTTTCTTCAGTTACATAAACAACAGAAAGGCGATCAAAAGTGGTATTGGACCTTTAACAAACAGCGACGGTGCACTAGTGACTGACAGCCAACACATTGCAAACCTCTTAAACAATTATTTTCCTCGGTGTTTAATACTAACAGTCTTCCTCTCGCTACCACCAACACCAGTACTATTGTAAATCTCGAGCATGCATTGCCTAATTTTGAAATAACAACCGATGAAGTCCTTAAAGCTCTCCATTCACTTAAAACAAATAAAAGTCCTGGACCTGACAAAGTATATCCAACTCTGCTGAAAGAAACAAAGAGCGAAATACTCTCCTCCCTCACAACCGTATTCAATA
The DNA here is from genome assembly GCF_024679095.1 of Eriocheir sinensis. Taxonomy (NCBI): domain Eukaryota; kingdom Metazoa; phylum Arthropoda; class Malacostraca; order Decapoda; family Varunidae; genus Eriocheir; species Eriocheir sinensis. The sequence goes on along the minus strand of NC_066529.1, from coordinate 19,781,852 downwards.
TGTCCTTGCGACAAGGCATCGTCCCTTCAGATTGGAAAAAGGCTAACGTGACACCGATTTTCAAGAAAGGAGACAAAAAAAGTACCAGGTAATTACAGGCCCATTAGTCTAACTTCGGTTGTAGGTAAGCTACTTGAGGGCATAATTAGAGACAAAATTGTGAATTACCTTGAAAGCCACTCATTGATTGGGGACTCACAACATGGCTTCCGAAACAAAAGATCCTGCCTATCAAACCTATTAACCTTTTATAACGACCTCTTCACTGTTTATGACGTAATCAAATCACTGGACGTAGTCTATCTTGATTTCCAGAAAGCGTTTGATAAAGTCCCGCATCATAAATTACTTTACAAATTAAAGCAAATAGGTATTGACGGTCAAGTAAACCAATGGATCGCGAATTGGTTGAGCAACAGACAACAAAGAGTAGTGATTGACGGATTTAACTCAGAGTGGGCGCCTGTCACTAGTGGCGTCAGGGCTCGGTCCTTGGCCCAGTGCTCTTCATTATTTACATCAACGACGTGGATGTTGGACTCAATAACCGCATTAGTAAATTTGCAGACGACACAAAGATTGGCAACTCGGTTCTCACTGACGAAGACAGGCAAAGCCTCCAAGAGGATTTGCACAAAATTTCAGCTTGGTCGGATAGATGGGAGATGCCCTTTAACGTAGACAAGTGCCAGGTCCTTCAAGTTGGAACGAGGAATAAGAAGTTCGAATATGAAATGCGCGGCGTTAAACTCACAAGCGTTCAATGCGTCAAAGACTTGGGGTCAAAATCGCGTCAAACCTCAAATTCTCACAGCAATGCATCGATGCAGCAAATAAAGCGAACAGAATGTTGGGCTTCATTAAAAGAAACTTTGTATTCAAGAATAAAGATGTAATACTCCCGCTCTACAACAGTTTAGTCAGACCCCACTTGGAATATGCGGTACAGTTTTGGTCTCCCCACCATGCAAAGGATATTGCTAAATTAGAAGGTGTTCAGCGTCGGGCAACGAAAATGATCCCTTCCTTGCGCAACAAATCCTACGAAGAAAGGCTTTCTACCCTTAACATGTTCTCTCTTGAGAAACGTCGCCTCCGAGGGAAACTGATCGAATGTTTTAAAATACTTAATGGTTTCACGAATGTAGACAGATCAACATTGTTTATGATCGATGACACTTTGCGCACGAGGAACAATGGCGTAAAACTCAGATGTAGACAAGTAAATTCAGACTGCACCAAATTTTTCTTCACCAACGTTGTAGTGCGAGAATGGAATAAGCTTCCACCGTCAGTGGTCCAGTGTAACACGATTGACTCCTTCAAAAATAAGCTCGACCGTCACTTCCTTCAACTTAATATCAACTAGAGTAGAAATGCAACGTTTTGGAGTCTTCTGATTAATGTAAAATCACTTAGGTTTAAGGACAGACCACCAAGTCTGGACCATGGGGTCTGTGTGGTCTGATTTTCTATCTATCTATGTAAATCTCTCTCTCTCTCTTTTTTTTTTTTTTTTTTTAATCAAGGGTATAGTACGAAGAGGAAGTGGGTTAGTGGTGAGGTACAGGTGGGGAATAGGAAAGACAGTAGGAGTGTACAGTTGTATGGTGTAGGTTCGTTAGTTGTTCTGGTGTAGTTATTGTTTATCGGGCACCTTATTTGTATACCCCCGGCGTGCTGGGGGTTTGTGTGTTTGGATTGTTTGTGTGTAGAGAGCTAAGCTAAGCTATGGCGTCACTTGTGTGAAGTGATGTGTGGGCGGTTGTTCTCGTAGTGACTTCAAGCTGCGCGGAAACCAGGGGTGGACCAAGTTCGTGCTGCCGTCAAGCTCCTTGACGTGGGTGTAGTTCACGTCGTCTTGCTGGTCTAGCTTCTCCCATATCTTTCCGGCCGCCTCCCGTAGCCTTGTGCTGACTAGTTGTACTCCGAGTCTGCGGTGTTGTGCTGCTGTGTTTTCCGTGTACGGGTATTTCTGTCCGGTGGCAAATCTCAGCGCTTTGTTCTGCAGCCTCTGAAGCTGTAACATCTTGGTGTGGGAAGCCATGTGTGTCGGGGTGGGTGAGTAGTCTAGTATAGGAAGTATCTTAGTCTTTACTAGATACAGTTTGAGCCGCTCTGTGAAGTGCCAGAATCTGTTTAGTGATGTGAGGGCTGTTTTAACTTTCATGGTTTTGTCGTTGACGTGTTTAACGATCAGGCCGGTGGATGTCACTGTGTGGCCTAATATCTGGCATTGTTTTTTTGGTGGGAGATGGTGTTGCCCTGTATTTGTATGTCATTTAATTTTTTCCTGCCGAGTGCGACCACAGCGAACTTGTCTATGTTTGTCTTGATCTTCCATTTTTTCAAATGTGTTGAGTCTGGTCGCCTCCAGCACGACCAGGGCGTCATGGTGGTCTAGGGTACCGTTGGAGGTCACTATTTGTGTCGCGTCGTCAGCATAATATATATCCATACAGCTTCTGTTATCAGACCGGGGCATGTCAGAGGTGTAGGTGATGAAGAGCGTTGGTGATAACACGCTGCCCTGTGGCACGCCGCTGTGCAGGGGGAACGGGGAGGATATTGCTGACTTAACTCGAATGGAAGCTGAGCGCTGATCAAGGAAGCTACATAACAGTTTTTCCGTTAGCTCTGGCAGTCCGAGTTGAAGTATTTTGTATTGCAGGCCCTGTAGCCAGACTTTATCAAACGCTTTGCTGATGTCGCGTTGGATAATAGTGCAGTTTAGTCCTTGTCCTTTAGTGAGTGCTACCTTTTCGCTGGCGATGGAGATAGCTGACGTAGTGCTCCTCCCTGCCCTGAAGCCATACTGTGACGGGTTATAAAGGTTGTTTTCCTCCAGGTGACATCTGAGTCGTAAGTTGATTATTCTTTCAAAGATTTTTCCAGGGACTTCTAGGAGTGAGATTGGTCTGTAGTTCTTGGGATCCGTGGATGGTTTGCCTGGTTTAGGTATCATGGTGAGAGTGGCGACTTTGAATCGTTGAGGAAGTAACCTGTTGTTAACATCGCATTATATATGGTGAGTAGGTACGCCAGCCCCGGGGGTAACATGCTGATTTGTTGTTTATCTATTTTGCTCTCCGGGCGACGTGTTTTTCGTTTTGTTGATAGCTGACCGGAGCTCGGCTGTGCCTATTTCCATAGTCAACAGATGGGCCTGTGTTAGGCGTTGCAGATCAATCGTATGGTGTGGCCTGGTTCTTGTTGGGTCCTGTTGGAGCCATGCCTTTACTTCCTGTTCATTGTCTTGGTCATAATGAGCGTTGTCTTCAGGTCTTATTGTGAACACTGACTTCCAGGTTTCACTGAACTCTTGGGCAATACCCTCGTCATCCTGTATTTTGACTCCTCCCTTTTCTAGGTGTATGGGGCGGTGGTGTGTGTTGCCCTGCAGGCGTTTTATTCCCTGCCAGAAGGCTTTTGGGTCCTTGTATTTCTCGGCGAGGCCTTTTATTGTGTTTTCCCAGTGCCTGTTGTATGCTGTTTTGCACGTATCTTGTAGCGTTCGTTGGAGAACTCTACTTTGTTGATAAAGATCATGCGTCCAGCCTTGCCTCCCGGCGTATCGGAGGATGTTGGTAAAACGTAGCTGTGCATCCGTAATCTCTTGGTTGCGGTGGGGGTATGATAGTGTTTTGTGCCTTGTGAGGGGTATTGCTTGTGCTTGGGCAGTTTTGACAGCGGTATACCAGGTGTTGACAGCGGTTTCTATGTCATCTGTGTTTTTCCCCTCTAGATGTAGGTCAGGTAGTTCTGAGTCAATAATGTTCTTATATTGCTCCCAATTCGCCTTTTTTGTGTTCATCCGCTGTGGGCAGGGCACGACAACGGGAGTGGTTGAGATGGTGAACAGTATTGGGAGGTGGTCGCTGCTCGTTAGTGGCCCCTGGCTGGCGTGGGTGTTGTGGTATGTTTTCCCATTCGTTAGAATCACGTCAGGCGTGGTGAGGGCTGAGTGGCCTATAAACGTGGGGAAATTTGGACCTATGTGCTGGGCTCCGAAGGTGGTGATGATTTTCATATGTTTCGTCCAGTTGTATTTGTGTTGGAATGGCCAAGGCTGGTGTGGCGTGCGTTTAAGTCGCCTAGGAAGTACATGGGTTCAGGTATGCGTAGCAGTTTATAGAAGTCAGGAAACATGATGCAGCCCTCTCGTGGGGGGATGTAAGTAGTGGCAATATTAATGGGCCCGAGGGTAGTCATTAATTTAACAGAAAGGGTGTCGGAGTAGTGGAAGTCGTCATATATTTTGTGCTGGGTTCCTGTTTTGACTGCTATTGCCACTCCAGCGTGTTGTTCACCTGTTCTGTTCCGCTGATAACATGAATAACCCGGTATCTTTAGAGCCTGGGTGTTGGGGAGGCCATGGCTATTTATGAGGATTACATCTGGGTTCTCATGTGTGTACGTGTTTATTAGATTGATGCGTTTGGTGTGCCAATGGTGGACATTGTGCTGTAGGATTTTTAGTTGATTTCTAGGTTGTGTGAATGACATGGGAGTATTAGGGGTAAGTTTTTGTTGCTCCTTTTGCCTCGCTCCTCAGTCCGGGGCGAGTGCTTGCTCTGTTGGCACCTTTGTGTTGGTCCTGATGTGGTGGGCATGGTTGTGTGGTCGAGGGGACCGACCGCGAGGGTTGAGGGAGTGGGGGCGATGGGGGGGATGGAAGGGTCGGGCCGTCGCTCCTCTGCCCCAGTTGTGACCCTGGTGCCTCTTCACGAGGTGATTCATCGTTTGTTTGGGTTGGGGTGACAGCCTGGGCCGAGCCTGCCGCTGTGGGTGGGGGGCGGGTCTGAATGGCCGTTGTTGATAGACTTGGGACTAAGGCTTGAAGGGTCTGAGCGAGTTCAGCCAAGGCTGTGTTTGCTGATTTCGTGTTAGCCGGTAATGGGAGGCCATTTTCAATGCTCAGTGTCCTTATGACAGCCTGGTATGTGCCTGGCGTTCTTTGCTCTTGAGATAGGGCAGTAGCCGTAATAGCTGCAACCTTCAATTGGTTTTCTAATGAGCCGGGTTGTGGGTAAGTCTGATTGTTGTTGGCTACATAAGAATACAATTGGTTAGGTTTCAGCTTGCTGGCATTTACCCTGGCACGTTTGTCTTTTAGTGCCTGTTTTCTTTTCGGGCATTTCATGGCCATGCAAGAGTGCTGGCCTGAGCACAGGACACATTTCTGCTCCCCTGCGTCGCATTCTTGCCACGTGTGGTCTGTCTCTGCGCAGATTGAGCACACCTTGTAGTCTTGTGGCTTTGTGCACTCCTTTGTTGTGTGTCCTTCAATCTGGTAGCATCTGAAGCACACGGTGAGTGGAATAAATTGTTCCACCTCCAACTGGGCTGGCGTAAGGCTTAGATTTAGGACCTTCAGTCCCTGCCTGCATGCCGTGGCAGCCATGTCTTGTGTTCTGAACATGACTTTATACGTGTGGCCTTTCGGGAAGCGAATGACCTCTGTGACGGTTGCCCAGCTCTGTATGCGTTCAATATCTTGTTTGATATGAAGCACATCATGGTCCGCCAAGCCCTGTACATTCTTGATGATAATGCACTTGCGGCATTTGACCTCTGGAGGGGTGTATAGGGTGAAGCCTGCGTCGCCAAGGACTTTGGCTGTTGTGTCCAGATATATGTGGTCAAATGACTTGTCATCTGCCACGTACAAGGAGTAGCCCCCATAGCTCTCCTTTATGTCTGCCACCAAGATGTTCTGGTTGGCTAGGCATTCAAGGAGTTTTCTCTCTATGGCTGTTTTTTCTGCTCCATCATTGAGTTTATATTTCACCTTCACCCTGTGGAGGGTGGCCATGGTGGGGCGTGATGAGCCTAACTAGGCATAGGTAGCCTCCTACACAGTCCTAAGCCGGCGAGAAACAGGGCCGGATATAGTGTGCCCCCAATACGGTGAGTGAAGGTTTTGAAGACCACAAGGGCTGTTCACCTCACAGTACGGGTAGTGGCGGAAGCAATCAAGAGATTATAGTGCGCTGGGCAGTGTACTGGGTAAGAGGGTAGTGTACGGGCGACTTTATTGGGTCGGTGCATCGTCTGGGCCGGGTGGGTGGTGTGGTGTGGCACTGGCCTGGCCCGGGCACCCCGGAGCGCGCCTGGGGCACACGTCCTCTCCCGGTGCTGCCTCAGGGCAGACCCCCTCTCTCTCTCTCTCTCTCTCTCTCTCTCTCTCTCTCTCTCTCTCTCTCTCTCTCTCTCTCTCTCTCTCTCTCTCTCTCTCTCTCTCTTACCTCTTTCGCACCCTCCCTTTCCTCACTCCTCATTCCTCTCTTCATTATGTGCTCTCTCCTCTACATCTCCGTTCCTGCCTCCCAGAGTTTTGTACCTGATGTATCGCAGTCAGTTTCTCTCGAGACACTAAGGAATGGAAGACGTGAATCCTGTATGTTGCGAGCTTTTACTAATACTTCATTTTCTTATGGTGAATCGGTCTTGTGTGTGCGTGTGTGTGTGTGTGTGTGTGTGTGTGTGTGTGAGAGAGAGAGAGAGAGAGAGAGAGAGAGTGTGAGTGTGAGTGTGTGTGTGTGTGTGTGTGTGTGTGTGTGTGTGTGTGTGTGTGAGATTGTTTGATGGTGTGTGTATGCGTTTCTGTGTGTGTGTGTGTGTGTGTGTGTGTGTGTGTGTGTAATAATAATAAACGGTTGATTAGGGGGAAGGATTGCAGCCCTAGGGCTGAAAATATGCAAGACACTAATGTATATATCATGTACTTATGAATGTATGTGAAGGCATCAGGCCACAGGATGTTGTTTGACATGTATCTGTTTATAGCCGTGAGATAGAGAATGGCGTGATATTGGAATGTGCGAAACTTCCGGCGAGAGCGAGGACAAAACCCGGGGGCAAGCGTCGGGGAGTGGCAGAAGAAAAGGAGGGAGGGTGCTAGGCAGAGATCCGCTCCGCTCGGGGTGTGGCTCTTTTCCAAAGGCTCCTCACATCACTAACTATACTTTTAGACTGTAAATATAGATAAAAACTAAAACGCACGCTTAATATACCAGAGAGAGAGAGAGAGAGAGAGAGAGAGAGAGAGAGAGAGAGAGAGAGAGAGAAGACCATCCGCTCAGCCATATCTACAACACTTCCCAGTTCATAACTTATGGTAAGGCCTTTTGATATCTCACCAACTTCAATCAACTTGCGGTGCAGGCAGCAATGACTCCGGCCCTGACCCTGAGGTAACAGTGTGAGCCTGAATACCATTATCAAACAATACTATATAGTGTTACCCTAAACAGGCACAAACTATCTACCAAACGTATAACGTGAAAAGGCTAACAAATATACATAATTTAGTTAGACAAGATACATATAGACAATGTGATAAAGTTACTACTACTAATAATAATAGCAGTAACATCGCAAGTAATGGACGGCTTACTCTTTTGATTTTGCGGCGCCCTTGTCATTAAGCCGCGAATTTTGGAAAATCAACCGCTCTGGTGCGAATCGCTATAGCTCCCTTATTTCTGGGGCTACATAAATGTTTTTGGTATCAATCGACGGTAGTATGAAAGGGTTATATATTGTAATTGGCGACCGGGCTCAAAAAACGAATCGAAAGGGTAAAAAAACGAATAAATTCGCAAAAAAAACGACAATGAAAAAAAAACCATTTTTGAGTTCCCAACCTTGAAACCCACTCATGTTTTGAGAATTAAAAAAAAAATATTTACCAATTGATTTAGTCCTGCCAATGTGCTTTCCAATATGGTGCATAACATTTCCCTACTCCTAGTAGTTTCGTCGCTAGAGCTAAACGTAAACCCTGTCGAGAGCGATTTTGAGGAACTCCAGACACTTTGGCGTTTTCGTCTAGTGTGGCCTTGCTATTGTCTCTAGAAAGTTGTAATTTGGCATGTAGCCCCTCTGTGCAATGTAATTTGACCAACTCGAGGGATTGTTTGATAGCTCGATTTCAAGTTCGTCGTCGAGCCGTCAAATCTAGCCTGTTTTTCGGCCCTTTTGCCACGATTTGGACACGTCCTAGTTTTTTGCTTATAACTTTTTTTTATTTTATTTAATGCTTTTCATTTTTTTTTCTGATTATTAATCTCTATTAAAAGAGCTTTCATTTGCCAGCAAGCACGCCGTCCAAGCTTTAGTAGATTTTGCTCGAGCTCGACCAGAAATCATTACGAACATTTGCCAAATCTGACTCATTTAACTCGCCGCGACGAAAAACCTTCCCGACGCCACAAAAACTAATATATCTTCATACAAAACCATATATGAACACTTCAATATTTTATTTTTTTATTTTTTTTACAGCTACGGAGACAGTTCAAGGGTGTAATGAAAAAAATATAAAATTAAGGCCCGCTACTTACTGCTCCAGAACAGAGTTTAAAGGAGTGTTCAAAATCAGAGGTCAATTTCGGGAGGAGAGGTGTCCTGATACCCTCCTCTTGAAAGAGTTTAAGTCATTGGCAGGAGGAAACACAGATGAAGGAAGATTGTTCCAGAGTTTACCAGCGTGAGGGATGAAAGAGTGAAGATGCTGGTTAACTCTTGGATAAGGGGTTTGGACAGTATAGGAATGAGCATGAGTAGAAAGTCTTGTGCAGCGGGGCCGCGGGAGGAGGGGAGGCATGCAGTTAGCAAGTTCAAAAGAACAGTCAGCATGAAAATATCGATAGAAGAGAGAAAGAGATACAACATGGCGGCGGAATTTGAGAGGTAGAAGACTATCAGTATGAGGAGGAGAGCTGATGAGACGAAGAGCTTTTGATTCCACTCTGTCAAGGAGAGCTGTGTGAGTGGACCCCCCCCCCACACATGAGATGCATACTCCATACGAGGGCGGACAAGGCCCCTGTAAATGGAAGCAGCTGTGCGGGGGAGAAGAACTGGCGGAGACGGTACAGAACGCCCAGCCTCAAGGAAGCTGATTTAGTAAGAGATGAGATATGAAGTTTCCAGTTGAGATTTTGAGTTAAGGATAGACCGAGGATGTTTAGTGTTGAGGAAGGTGACAGCTGGGTGTTGTCAAAGAATAGGGGATAGTTGTTTGGAAGAATGTGTCGAGTGGATAGGTGGAGAAACTGTGTTTTTCAGGCGTTGAAGGACACCAGGTTCCTCTTGCCCCAATCGGAAATAATAGTAAGGTCTGAGGCTAAGTGTTCTGCAGCCTCCAGCCTTGAGTCGTTAAGTTCCTGTAGGGTGGGTCTTCTATTAAAATAAGTTGAGTAATGCAGAGTGGAATCATCGGCGTAGGAATGGATAGGACAGTTCGTTTTGGAAAGAGGATCATCAATGAACAACAGAAAGAGAGTGGGAGATAGGACAGAACCCTGTGGGACACCACTGTTAATAGGTTTAGGGGAAGAGCAGTGACCGTCTACCACAGCAGAAATAGAATGGTCAGAAAGGAAACTGGAGATAAAGGTACAGAGAGAAGGATAGAATCCGTAGGAGGATAGTTTGGAAAGCAAAGATTTGAGCCAGAGCCTATCAAAAGCTTTTGATGTGTCCAGCGCAATAGCAAAGGTTTCACCGAGACGGCTGAGAGAGGATGACCAAGAGTCAGTTAGGAAGGCAAGGAGATCAACAGTAGAACGCCCCTTGCGGAACCCATACTGGCGATCAGATAGAAGGTCAGAAGTGGAAAGGTGCTTTTGAATCTTCCGGTTAAGGATTGATTCAAAAGCTTTAAATAGACAAGAAAGTAAAACTATAGGACGGTAGTTTGAGGGATTGGAACGGTCACCCTTCTTCGGCACAGGCTGTACAAAGGCATACTTCCAGCAGGAAGGAAAGGTAGACGTTGACAGGCAGAGGCGAAATAGTTTGACCAGGCAGGGTGACAACACTGAGGCACAGTTTTTATGGACAATAGGAGGCACTCCATCTGGTCCATAAGCCTTCTGAGGATTGAGGCCAGAGAGGGCATAGAAAACATCATTTTGAAGAATCTTTATAACAGGCATAAAGGAGTCGGAGGGGGGATGAGTAGGAGGAATATGCCCAGAATCGTCCAGAGTGGAGTTTTTAGAAAAAGTTTAAGAGAAGAGCTCAGCCTTAGAGATAGATGAGACGGCAGTGTTGCCGTCAGGACTGAGGAGTGGAGGGAAAGATGAAGAAGTGAAGTTGGAGATGTTTTTGGCTAGATGCCAGAAGTCGCGGGAAGAGTTAGAGAAAGCAAGGTTTTTGCATTTTCTATTAATGAAAGAGTTTATGGTTAGTCGGAGAATAGATTTGGCACGATTCCGGGCAGAAATGTAAAGTTCATAATTAGCATTAGTTTGAATGCTCTGGTATCTTTTGTGAGCTGCCTCTCTATCATTGACAGCACGAGAACAAGCGTGATTAAACCAAGGCTTTTTAGCGTGAAAATGTTGACTATCTTGTATTAAAACCATTTTAAGATATCTATATAAAAGTTACTATTTTTTTTTTAATCATTTCATTATATAAATCAACCTATATTAAGTGCCTTATTATACATGTTATTTCTTATTTTCTTTTAGTATTCAACCATATTTCTTCCCATTTATGAATAATACAATGTGCGATCACATAAAAACTAATAATATAGGAAACATGTGAACATGATAATACTATAAAGTTATTATATATTGTGCGCTATAAAGTGTTTGTAGTATCATGATATATGAGTCATTTTAATGAAATAATTGTGTACAAATTACTTCCAGTATATGATACATTATATTAAAGTTTAAAAGTACATGTATAAACTTTATAAACTTTTATTGTTAAGGTGGGGTTGTAAATGGTGGGCCTGAAAACAAAATATTTTTTGTTATTTTTGACTTATAAAATTCTGTGAATTTTTTTATCTTTCTTTTGGTATATGAATGAATCTGATGAAGAAATAATACAGTGGTATGCAACATGCAATGCAACGTGCTGGAATGAGTTTCCGCGCGGCGCTACGGGGTACAATACATGTTTTCTCTCCTTTTTAATTATAGGATTTTTTTCCTTGGTCTGTCATGAAACTCTTAGGTTCTCTCTCATCACCGGCTAGAAAAATAGAAAATTTTAGCAGTCACTATTATACTTTTATATTTATCCAAACCAATATTTTTTTTTTTCATAAATCCAACAAAATACTCGATGTATCCGCCTGAAATGTCTTTTTTCATTATATTTTATTGATTTTACACAGTAAAACACTGGTTTTTACTTATAAATATTGCGAAATATTGTAAAATTCGAGTACATGGATTTATGACCCTTTAAAAATGACGTAACCTTTGGTAAACAAAGCAGCCTGTTTACACAATCAATGAAATTAAGTAAGGGAAACCATGTCTGCTTTTTTCTTCATATCCTGATGTATATATCTTGTGGATATCGAGTCCCTTGGTGGAATAGGTAAAATACAAAAAATATTTAAACTTCATCGCTTGATATCTCAAAACCATGATTTTGCACTTTAAAAAATATATCCTCCTTTCCACTTCCTGTTATACACATATCTTCCACTGCAGCTTATGAAAGTATTTGTAAGGAATAAAGGCTACTCTCGAAACTATTATTGTGCTGGAAGCTTCCCCCGGCGACCATAGGCCTCTAGAAGGCTCCGGGAGGAACGAGCAGGGGGGCGGGGAACAAGGCGAGCCGTCCGCGCCCCGCGGGGCGCGGCCAGACGCCAGGCGGGAAGTGTTGCCAACTCGCATATATTTTTGCTACATGTTCTTGTATGATCTAAAATATACTGTAACATTCTAGACTGTACTGTTCTGGATATATAGAGGAGAAGAGGGCGAGAGAGGGCCAGTCCCAGTCATAGTAAGCTAGTGGTAAGTGAAGAGTCAGAGTGAAGTGTACTACTAAGGAAGAATATTAAACTACAGAAGCTGTGCAAAGTGTTTACATATCTCCCTCCCACGGAGTCTCCTGACGGCGACACGGAACCCAAGTAACACGTCCGGCATAACATTGGCGTCAGGAGTGTAGGCATTTGTTTTTTTTCGCCATGGAGACGCGTTCCCAAGCTGCCCAGAGGGACGACGTGTTGACTGAACTCTTGGAAGCTTTGAGACTACAGGGGGAGAAACAAGAAAGAGCACACCAAGAACCCAAAGAACAACAAGAAAGAGCACAGCAACAACAAGAAAGAGCACAGCAACAACAAGAAAGAACACTACAAGAACTCAAAGAACAATAAGAAAGAGCACAGCAACAACAAGAAAGAACACTACAAGAACTCAAAGAACAACAAGAAAGAGCACAGCAACAACAAGAAGGAACACTCAAAGAACTCAAAGAACAGCTAGAAGATCGCTTCACGGGATTACAGCAACAGCTACAAGCAGTACAAGATGGAAGTGAGTCAGTACGAAGAGAAATGACTGATGTGACCACGAAGTTAGGACAACGCCTGATAGAAGTGGAGAAAGAACACACAAAACTTCAACAAGAGATGGAGGTGGTACGGGAGACGACACACAAAGACATATTAGAAGTGCAGGGAAAGGTGAACCGTACTGAACAGGCAGTTTGTGACGTAAGTGACAGAGTGAAGGCCCTTGAAGACTGCTTGGCTGGAAACGGACAGCCAGTGCCTGCAGGAGCTAGTTGTACCCAAGATGCTTCTCCTACGCAAGTCCGGGGTAGTTTGAGCCCTGTTTTCCCTGAGTTTATCCCCGTAAGAAGTTCCGCCAGACCCATGAGTCTGCTGGGTTCGCCTGTTAGAAAGAAGCCTCAGGAGTTTGATGGCAAGGTCTCCTGGGAGGCTTACCGCGCTCATTTTGAGCTGTTGGCAGCTCGGAACGGATGGGATGACCAAGAGTGCGCGGTACAGCTGGCCACTAGCCTGAAAAGGGCGGCGCTGGAGGTCCTTGCTCAGCTCGACAATGCGACAAAGGGCAGCTACAGCGGGCTGGCACAGGCCCTGGAGCAACGATATGGGACCAAGCATCAGAACGAGCTCTTCAGGGTTAGGTTCAGAACCCGCAACAGGAGGCGCGGCGAGTCTCTTCAGGAACTCGCTCAGGACCTTGAGAGCATGGCGCACAAGGCATACCCAGGTGCCACCCCTGACCTGCGGACGGTTTTGCTGCGTGATCAATTCATCGATGCCCTGGACAGCCCTCAGCTGAAGATACAAGTGAACCAAGCTAAGCCAACATCAATGCAGGAAGCTCTGGCACGTGCCATGGAGTTTGAGTCCTTTGTTAGGTCTAGCTTGTCAAGCTTCAGGGACGACTCGACTTCTGGCTTTCGGGCACGAAAGGGGGCTGTCAGCGACACAGACAGGTTCCAAGGAACGTGCTGGTACTGCGAGAAGGTTGGGCACAAGGAGAACGAATGCTATAAGAGGAAGAAGGAATATGAAGGTGGCGCTAAGAAGAAGCCCAGAGAAGGACCCAAGTGCTGGACCTGTGGAAAAAAGGGGCACTGGAAGAATGAGTGTCGGAAAAATGTGCCCCCAACGAGGGACCACCATTCGGGAAACTAAGAAGGACTGGTTCACGAGGGCAGCGACCAGTCTGTCCTGTACATGCCCCGAAGATATCAATGTGCAGGAGAACCACCATGACGAGCTGCCAAGTGGAGGGCAAGGTTGACGGAGTGTTGTGGCCTGTGGTCGTCGACACAGGCTCGGAACGCACATTTGTGCGGCCTGACGTGGTGAGTTATCGTCGGCTTCCTAAGACGTCGCATCGACTGTGCGGAGTCACTGGACACTATGCAGAGCTCAGAGGCCCAGTGGACGTGAAGTTTGAGCTCGGAGGAAAGGAAGAGTCCCTCTCTGTGTACGTGGCTGACATGGATGACCCCTGCATCCTAGGTATGGATTATCTTGTCTCCCACAGGTGCGAGGTGGACTTCCGCGCTAAGCAACTGACTGTAGGAGGAAGGAGGGTGCCACTGACGACTGTGCACAAGGAGGGCCTGCCAGTGACAGTCAATCGCACCACCATTATTCCTCCGAGGTCAGAGATGCTGTTACCCTGTCAAATTACGGGTGCCCCCCGGCTAGTCTGTGTGTGGTAGAGAGTGGAAGTCGATGTCCGGTAGAAAACGGGGTGATTGTAGGCAGTACTTTGGCAGACCCTACTGCAGCGGAAGTGCCTGTCGTCGTGGCCAATGTCTCCTTCAGCCCAAAGAAAATAGAACAAGGGACCATGGTGGGGTTGTGCCAAGAGATCGACCAGAAACCAAGAACCTGTGTCTGCAGGAGAACCCTGACGAAGTCCCAGGAGGAGCTGCCCGACTACCTGCGCGACCTGTTTGACAGGAGCTCCAAGTGTCTAAAGGAGCCCCAAGTGGAACAGCTCAGGGAGCTTCTCGTGAGGAATGCAGATGTGTTTTCCACAGGAGACCTGGACTTGGGGTGTACGGACCTGGTAGAGCACCACATCGACACAGGTAGCCACCGCCCAGTGAAGCAAGCTCCTCGAAGGATGGCACCAGCCCGTCGCAAGGAGATGGATGAGGTGATGGATGATCTCCGGCAACAAGGGTTAATCGAGCGGTCCAGCAGCCCGTGGGCGTCTGCTGTAGTGCTCGTCAGGAAAAAGGACGGTTCCCTCAGGTGCTGCGTGGACTACCGAGCCCTCAACGATCTCACCATCAAGGATTCATACCCACTCCCACGGATCGACGACACGCTCGACGCTTTGGTGGGCTCCAAGTAGTTTTCAACACTAGATATGGAGTCTGGGTATCACCAAGTCAAACTGGCGGATCAGGACAAAGAGAAAACAGCCTTCTCCTAAGGTCAAGGCCTGTGGCAGTTTAAGGTCATGCCCTTTGGCCTGTGCAACGCGCCGGCCACGTTCGAGCGGCTGATGGATAAGGTGCTGAAGGGACTTCACTGGAAGTCGGCACTCAACTACCTCGACGACGTGATTGTCTTTGGCCAGACCTTCGAGCAGGAGATGGAAAGGCTATCAGAGG
>NC_066529.1:19668818-19690469 GCF_024679095.1 Eriocheir sinensis | reverse complement strand
TGCTGATAACTATTCAACATTACAAACTTAAGAATTTTCAGAACAGCAGATGCTTCCATATGGAATGAAAAAATATATTTAGCCGCTTCTGTGGTTTAGTGGGACACAATCTCAAAGAAAATTAAAAGTTTATATCTCAGTGTTTCTAATGCTTTTTTTTAATAACCACTTGAAGCTGTCAGAAGTTAGAGCATATCTAAGATGTCATGGCAGGAACCAGTGGTCTACTTGACATACAATGCTAGAGGTCAGAAAAGTAAGCTGATCAACATGATGTACATTATTAATGACACAAGAACAATACTACACCTCTTATTTTGTTTGTTTGCCTCAATGCATTTAGTCAGTCACTGGCCATTAGTGTGCCATCAGGTCTTCCAAATTACATTTTGCATAATCTCAGTGCTCTCATGGCTTGCGGGTGAGTGAGTATATTGCCTTGTTTGTCAGTGCTCCTCCTCTCCTCGGCCACAGGTTGCTATAATTGTGACCTGCACCAGCTAACATGAGCAAAAATGGTCTTGACACTTGGATCCAATAGTCCAGACAACTGGACCATTACTAAGCTGGACACCAAACAAGAGGAAATCATTGAGCAAATTGGTGTTTAAGCCTTCTGTGAGGAACTGTGTGAAGCACCCTCAATGATGGCAGAGGTGGGAATGTTCCTCACAGTCGCCATGTCCTGATAGATTCAGTGAGCACTTTTTCAGGACTGATGGTTCTCAAAAAAAGTGAAGAAAATTTGTTTGTTTCAGAACCATCAGTCTTAAGGAAAGCGCTATTGGACTTACTAAGATTTTGTTTAGCTGTGGGCATATTTACACCTTCAGTCTTTGAGGTGCCTCACTGTGCTCCTCACAGACACTAACTTGCTCAATGATTGTTTTGTTTGGTGCCCAGTTCTGCGTAGCCTAAAGATCTGTTATGTTCCAGCTGCCAAAGAAGTATTTCTGCCCAAGAGACTAAAAGTGTAAATGTCGCAGTTATACCATTCGTGATATAAGAGAAACCACAAGGTAACCTGCCCTTGGTTGTTAAATATTACACAACACAAGCATGCATTCACAAAAATTATATCAGTTTTGAACAGGACGCCTAATAAGTTTGTTGCTGTTCTCACCTCAACAATGGGAATGGCAGACCTGAGAGGCTTGAAGGTCTTGCTGTGCAGCTTGTAGATGTGTTTGTCTGTCACCACCAGGCCTCGTTCAGCCATCTTGTCATTCTTGTTGATTTTGCACTAAGCTTGAGAAGAGCACCTAAAAACGGTTTGGTTTAGAAGAGTGCAGATGTAAAATATCTAGATTGCCTGTATTTGTGTTCTCCTTCCCATGTAAATGGTTTGAAGAAAAGTTTTCCTTCGAAGGTCACACTGTTGGCATAGACCTTGAGTTTTCCTACACTCTGCCATTGCTTACCTTTAAATTAACTGAAAACATATTTTCGCCACATGTTAGGTGTTACTTACTGCACTACTTTAAAAAAGAAAAAGAAAGCTGTAATCAAATGTTTCATTTCAAATAAAAGTTCAAATGAATGATTCTTAAGTATAAATAACTCCATAATGTCAATTTAATTTTATGTTAGTTTTTGCCTTCCATTTGAGGTGGGCTTTCATTCCCCCCACAAATACTTCCTTTATTTGATTTTGTATGAACTACATTATGAAGTTCTGAATGCAGTAAAGAAAACTGGATACTTTAGGAAGAGAATTTCTGAATGTTAATACAATACTGCTCAAGCAGAGACTATTATTCCTAAATCTCTGTATAAAGACGACTCATCCACACTGATGTTTGGTAAATGGAAAGGACATGAGCACTCAGATTACACTTTTCCCTCTGTAACTCTTAGACTGCATCATGAGAACTTGTCAGTACTCACCTCCTGGAAGCGGCATCCTTGTTAAGAGCTATGTTCCCAGGGATGACTGGAACTGGGGCACACTCTGGGTTCTTCCTTGCTTGAGGCCAGGTAGAAGCTTCCTTCCCCAGCTCTCCCTCACTCCCCAGTCTGCTTCGCTCGCAAGGTTCATCAGAGCATCCCCAGCGATCACCTACCACCATGCCAACAAAACACCATTCACTCTTCAGTTATATAACATCCTCAAAGTAAAGGTACATTTTCTCTTCTGTTTTGTACCTAAATATTCACAATACTCTATGAATCACTCACATACTAATGTATTTTCGTGTTTACAAGATAACTCTGAATGATGCAAATTTAAGAAAATGCAGTAAACTGGATTATGTCCTTGGCATGGCTGGTTTACACTTATAAAACAAGGTGAACAATTTCACATACTGTATATGGACATTTGTAACTCACCTTGATTCGCAGCTGAGGCCAAATCTGACTGGGCAACATTGGGAGGATCATGGCGCTGCCACGTGCTATGGATGCTCTGAAGTCTGAATACCATGGACCGTAGCTAATAAGCGTGCGCAGCATGGCCAGCGACATGCTTTCCATAATCTGGCATCTTTCACGCTCCTGGAGGAATTCAAATAAACTTGGTACATGTCTCCTTTCTGTTGGACTTGGTATGAAACTATGGAGATGGTCAACACATTTGTATCTCATTATCAAAGTATTCAAAGTCTTCCCTAATTGGTTAACAAAACACATTCAATATACCATTCGTTACATGATTATTAATTATGTGATTATTAATGGTTTCAGATTCTCTTCCCACATGACTTCTCTTGTAGATGTCTTTTTTTTTTTTTCATATTAAAAAGCTGGAAAACTGTTCATTGGATCAGAGGTTTTCTCTTAAGGATTCTCTTCCATGGCTATATATGTACAGCGGTGAGGCTCTCGTCTCTGGAACCAGGAACCAACAATGATTAGCCTTCTGAACTTTACAAAGTTTAGAAGGAAAGAACTGTTTACCCTCCTGATGCCAAAGTCATGGGGACCACCACATATATGTGCCAGTAGCTGCACTGAAGTTACCCAAGAAAATGAGTGTGTAAGGTGGGAGCACTGGTCGACGATGGAGTCGAGCTTGGCATAAAACATCTTTTTTTTTTATTCTCAGGTCAGAGCATCTACTGCAATAAAAGATTTTACGTTCAAGGTGTGCTCCAGCCTCACCAGTTCCATACGCTCATCAACCGGAGTAACCTCAAGAACAGAGGACTGCAGTCGACCAGAATATATTTTACAGTACAAAAAAGCAGCCAAAGGGCAAAACTAAATGGAAACGAAAAAATACTCCTCCTATGAGAGTAGAAAAGATTGCCTTAAAGATAAGTCACTTTCGGGTGGAGAGGTGTCTTCTTACTCCCCTCTTGAAAGAGGTATTGTCGTAGGCAGGTGGACATACATCAACAACACAGCCCCTGACTACACGTCCCTATAAGATATTCTGGACCGACTGCAAAGCTGGACGCATAACAACCACGTCACCATCAAGACTAATACGGTGGTGATGCATTTTCACACCTCCACTACGGCCATCCCACCGCCAGCTCTGGAGGTTGGCCTTCACCAGCGGCAGGTCGTTGAATCTACCAAACTACTTGGAGTTACCTTGGACAGCAAGCTAAGCTGGGGCAAGCACGTCACCACAATCATCAGGGTGGCTTCTTACAAACTGTTCGTGTTGAAGCGTATTAAGTCACTACGAGTCGTCCAGCGGACGCTAAAGGACCTGTACACCACCTTCATCCTCCCAAGACTCCTTTGCGCCTCCCCTGCTTGGGCTTCCTACATCAACAAGATGCAGCAGCGCCAACTAGAGAGAGTTCAGAAGCAGGCTTGCAGGCAGATTCTGGTCAGCTCTTACACAACCCTTCAGGACCGTTACCTGATAAACCTAACGAAATTCGGCAATATCCTCCTCCACAACCCCCACCATAGACATCAAAATATCGATAGTAAGAGGGGCAACACTAAGGCGGAATTTAAGAACTAGAAGTATTGCGCAGGGGAGTTGATATCACGAAGAGCCTTTTACTCTGCAGCCCCCCCCCCCCACACACCCTCCAGACATGAGATGTATACTACCAGTGACATCTCAAGTAATGGACGGCTTACTCTTTTGATTTTGCAGCGCCCTTGTCATTAAGCCGCTAATTTTGTAAAATCGACCGTTTTGGTACGAATCACCATAACTCCCTTATTTCTGGGGCTACAGTAAATTGTTTGGTATCAATCGACGGCACAATAAAAGGGCTATATGTTTTAATAAGCGACCGGGCTCGAAAACCGACTCGAAAGGGTCAAATATCGAATACATTCGTAAAAAACGACTCTGAAAAAAATAAATATTATTGAGTTCCCAACCTTGAAACCCACTCAACATTTGCGAATTCAAAAACCTTATTTAACAAATGATTTAGCCCTGCCAATGGGCTTTCCAATAAGATGCATAAAATGTCCCTACTCTCAGTAGTTTCGTCGCTAGAGCTCGAAACGTAAACCCTGTCGAAAGCAATTCTGACCAACTCCAGACACTTTGCCGTTTTTGTCTAGCGTGGCTTTGCTATTGCCTCTAGAAGGCTGTAATTTGGCATGTAGCCCCTCTTGGCAGCATAGTGTGACCAACGCGAAGGAGTTTTTGATAGCTCGATTCCAAATTCGTAGTCGAGCCGTCACAATATAGCCTGTTTTTCGGCCCTTTTGCCGCGATTTGGACACGTCCTAGATTTTTGCTTATAACCTTTTTATTTATTTCATGCTTTCCAATTATTTTTCTTCTGATTATTAATCTGTATTAAAAGAGCTTTCATTTGCCACCAAGCACTCCTTCCTAGCTTCAGTGGTTTATGCTAGAGCTCGACCAGAAGTCGAGAGGAACATTCGCCGAATCTGTCTCATTTCACGCGCCGCGACGAAAACCCTTCCTGACGCCACAAGACATAATATATATGCATACAAATTCATATATGAACACTTCAGTATGTTGACTAACTTGTGTTAAAACCATTTTAAGATATTTAAATAAAAAACTTACTATTTTTTTAATCATTTCACTATATAAATCAACCTATATTAAGGGCCTTATTATACATGTTATTTCTTATTTGTTTTAGTATTCAGCCATATTTCTTCTCATTATGAATAATACATTTAATTTGCTTTCTTTTGATACCATATATATATATATATATATATATATATATATATATATATATATATATAGATATATATATATATATATATATATATATATGGTATCAAAAGAAAGAAAATTAAATGTATTATTCATAAATTAAATATGGTTGAGCACTAAAAAAAGAGAAATAACTAAATGCCTTCTGCACATCGTCAGGCCATTTCGCCTTCAAAAAAATGCCATTTGGTATCTCAGGAGTCCCAATTGCCTTCCAACGTCTCATTAACTCAGTGTTTGCAGGTCTCTTGGGTGACTCTCTCTTTGCCTTCCAGGATCACATAATAATAGTATCTAAGGACACTCAGTCTCATTTACACAAACTCCAGGAAGTGTTTTCTCGTCTACAATCAGCTGCCTTAACATTAAAACTGAGTAAGTGCAACTTCTTACAGAAGAAGATAACGTTCTTAGGGCACGTTCTCGATGACAAGGGAATCTATACCACACAGGACAAAGTGGAGGCTGTTCGAATGTTTCCGACTCCTACAAATCTAAAGTCCCTATGGTCATTATTGGGGCTCAGCGGCTACTACCGCAGCTTCATTAACGCCTACTCAACCATAGCGAAACCCCTAACGCAGCTGACGAGGAAGGACACGCCTTTCGAATGGGGCAAGGAACAGTAACGGTCATTCCAGCAGCTTGAGACATTACTTACTACTTCACCGATTCTTGCATATCTTGACTTTAACAAAGAGTTTTATTTGTACACGGATGCCTCGGGTATCGGTTTGGGCGCGGCACTCATGCAAAAGGACGACAGAAATGAACTCCAGGTTATTGGGTACGCCAGTAGAGTCCTTAACAAGCGCCACTTCCGTGATCTCATTCACGGCTACCCAATCCGATTTAAGACGGACCACGCCGCGATAGTCGAACTATTCAATGCCAAGAACCTCACAGGTAAACTAGCAAGATGGGCGTTGGTCGTATAATATTTTAACCCGCACTTTGAGTACTTGCCAGGTAAAGCCAACGTAGTGGGAGACGCCTTATCACGCCAAATAGCTTCCATCCAGACGCTGGGCGACGAGGATTTCAAACAAAGGTTAGTTTCTGCCCAGAGGGACGATTCGTTCTGCTCACCAAGTTTGTATTATCTGGAGTCCTGCGACGCAACTCATATTCCTCGCCTTCCCGTCCCGCTCCCTGAATTCGACATCAGGGAGGATGTGCTAGTTAGGTCTACATACTTGACTGGTAAACATGAGCCTGACCGTGAAGTCACACAAATAGTAGTGCCTAAAGCCGGTGTCCCACAGCGTACGGTCGAGCACGATCTTAGGCGGGGAATGCCGAATTTAAAAAAAAATCAAGAGATCGGCGTATACCGTGATATATTTCTGTGTGCGGCCGGTGCTCGCACGGCGATGGCCGATACGCGCAAGGTACATGCACAGTAACCCCTCGGTGACAGGCGATGCGAGCACGGTGTCCCAAGAACCGCTCCCCGGCAAATGCCGAAACCATTATGGTCTTGGCCGATCCTCGCACGGCAAAACACGATACCAGGACGGTACGTGCCCGATACGTGCCCGGCAAGTGCTCGGCATCGCACGATCCACCTGTAAAGCAGCACCGCCTATATATTGGGCACCCTGGCCAAAGCACTGATAGCCGAGATAGGGTCAGGGTTGCCAGATTTACTCAGGGACTTAATACCAAATACTTAAATTTTTAAAACCAGATACACTTTTTCAATTCCAAACTAATAATAAAACATATATATTTTCGTAATTCTTATTTCCACTCGGTGTGATAAGTACGACCAAATTCATAGGAACCTTTCCAGTTCAACATAGTGATACCTTCACAGTTAATAGCCGGTAACTGCCAGGAGGGGGGAGGTGGTGTGTCGCTGCGTTGTGCGTACTTGTACGAGACGTGTATAAGTCTCGTTACGAGACTTATACATGTATCGAGACTTTTGTACAAAAAGCGTGGGAATCGGAGGGTATTGGAGGGGGAAGAATAGGATAGGGACGGCCTGGGGAAGAAATAAAAAATGTTGTCGGGGGTCGCTACCTGCATGGCCGGCGCGGCCTTAACTAATGACTATTTATTCGTTGCCTTTTAATACTAATCCTGGTGTCTCTGATTTGCAGGGTGACGGTGAAAATTGAATGATGCAGCACAGGTAAAAATTCACCCAGAATGTTCCGACTACGATATGAGAAAATAAACTTTTAATTACTACAAAAAAAATTGTTGGTTACTGTGGAGGTTGAACTGTCTATGTACGTTTTTTTTTGTTTTGTTTTTTGGTGTGTGTGTAAGTGGAAGTATTCCTTATTTTTTATATTTTTTATAGCTCGATACCAAATTTCATTCGTTTCATTACCAAATTTAAGTCCAATATCAATCACGGCGCTTCAATACCAAATGGCAACTCTGGATAGGGTGGCCGCTGTTATATAAGCCTGGGCCAGTGAGTTGCCAGCTACTGCCAGCCAGTACAATTTTGCACCTTGCCGGGCGCATTCTTAGGGCACCGTACTCACACCGTACTCGCACCGGCACTTGCCGTGCTCATTCCTAGGGCACCGTACTCACACCGTGCGGACACCCGGGGGAGAAATTATGACCTCCTAAAGGCCGATACGCGTCCGGCAAGACCCGGAACACGCACGGTGCCTGCTCGGCAGAGACGCGGTAATGAAGAACATAGGACGGTGTCGGCACGGTATCTCGTGATCAAAAATTCTGCCGGGCAGCTCTCGGAAAAAGTTATTGTCGACTGCGGCCAGGGTTGCCAGGTCGTTTTAACTAGAAAATGCCAAATGTAACTAAGAAATAGGCCAAATTAGGCCAAATTATATATATATATATATATATATATATATATATATATATATATATATATATATATATATATATATATATATATATATATCTCTATATATATATATATCTATAGAGAGAGAGAGAGAGAGAGAGAGAGAGAGAGAGAGAGAGAGAGAGAGAGAGAGAGAGAGAGAGAGAGAGAGAGAGAGAGAGAGAGATGACACCTACTCACCTGTAATTGAAAAGGCACTGCTCTCGAATTCTTCATTAGTGTAGCTCTCCAGTGACAAATGTGTTATGTCTGCCCTTGTAGATGTAGATGCTCCTTCATACAATGAATCATTGAATAAGCTCAGCATTCATTTTGTAACTGTAAAATTCCTGCAGCAGTTGTCACTGAAGTGGAGCCTTGTTTTTATTGTGATGATGACTGATAAAAGACTAGTTGATAGTTTATTTCGCAGCTTAGTTTTGACATTTGTTACATGTGAGAAAATATGTTCTACTGTTGCGTTACTAAGAGGCAAACAGTATGCAGTCAAAGCACTAACTGCTAGCTCTTCAAAGCATTTCTCATCTAAAGCATTCTTGTAGGTCCGCACAACATACCAAAAGGCTACTGGATCCTCAGGGATACATTTATCAGGGAATTCTTCCTTCCAGTTGACCATTAACAGCTTTCTGTACTGGTTTGTTAATGTCACAGTCAAATTTGTAAATGTCAAAGAAATGGGTAGGGATATCCCTACAGTCTTTGCTCATTTAACTCAAACATTTAGTTGGACAAAAATTATTTATGCATGAGATAATATCAGAGTTGTCAGGTAGCCTCTTTTCTAGTTGTGATTTTGCTGCTATTAGAAAATCTCTACATCTTGTCTTCATAACATGTATGTCTTCCTGACTTAGTTTTTACAGTTGTTAAGTTCTTTCTCAAACTTTACTTTCAAATCAACCTGGTGTAGAGGAAAATTGTAGAATCTGAGGATCCGCTTTTATACAGTCTTATAAGAAGTGAACTGTGCAGTTGATGTAGATCTTCAAAGACTTTGACAGGGTTAACATTTGAGGCTTGAAAAGCTGCATTGACCTTTTCAAAGTCCTGGATAATAGATAGCACAAATGTCAAGTACAAAAAGTTGCGGCGATCAGCAAACATTTCACAAAGCACTCTAGCATGATAGTTTTTATCCTTATCATTAATCACTGAAAAGTAAGCCATAAGCTCATCCCATTGTGTAAGAAAGGAAAATATACACTTTCCTTTGACGAGCCATCTGGTTGTACTAGGAGTGATGAATTTGGAAGGCTGCACATACTCATCATTCATTACTTTAAAGATCTACTCAAAATCCACTCTTCTTAGAGTACTGCACTTGAACCATCGTGCCACTTCTAGAAAATATTCCAAGTTGGAAGGCAACTTTTTGAATGCATGTTCAGCACAAAGAGCTAGACTATGACCTGTACACATGACAAAGATAACTCCAGGTGCAACTTGTTTCAGCCGTGACAACACTGAATTATGGGTGCCACAAACATTATTTGCACCATCTGAAGATAATCCAATACATTTTGCTAAATCAACATCTAATTCAGCAAAGTACTCTGATATTACCTTAAAAAAGTTTTCACCTGTGGCTAATGTTATTTGGAGCAATGCAAAGAACTCAGTTTTCACCACATTTCCCTTGGATGAGTAGAACTTCACACAGAGGCACAAGAGCTTTGATACCGATACATCGGTAGATTCGTCTGTCAGCAAAGAAAACTTTACTTCTCTTAGCTCCTCGATAAGTTTCTCATGATATGCCTTTGCAACAACATTTGTAATGAGTTTGGCACACTTTGTTCTGTGCAATTTGAGATTTTCTAGTGGACTTTTCTTGGCATATTCTTTGGTTACATCTGAAAAGTGATCAACTGATCTTATGCTGCTATGACAGGCAATAGATACACTGTACTTTATCTCAAATTCTTTAACTTTTGTCTTTTCAGTAGAGTCACCAAAGAATGATTGAATACCCTTATTAGGTACTGCAGAAACATCACCGCACTTTTTCACATGTTTTGTAGTTTTTTCGTGTTGCAGCAGAGCACTCTTTTTCAATGACTTTATTTCCGTACTGCATGCTGTGCAGTAACATGAATTCCCTCTGTTTGTTAGCCACCTGAATTCCTTTTCCCATTCTTTGTTGTATTTTCTACCTTCTTCGTAATTGGTTTTCCACTTCCCCATTTTGGAATATTATATCCTTGTTATGAAAAAAAAAAAAAAAAACATTCCATTTGAAGCGCAAAACGCTCTTAAGTTGGGAGCAGCGTCAGATGTAGACTGAGGACGCTAAAGGACTGAATACTGAGTCAGCCCACAGGAACACAAAGGAACACAAAGGAAGAACAAACAACAGCAGACCTGCTGGTCCTTACGAGGTTGTTTGTGACAAACTACACTAACTATCTAATCAAAGGTGGAAGATGAAGGACAGCAAAGGCGAAGGCTCCTCCCCACCCCCCCCATCCCTCCAGCCAAAGCTGGCAGGAAAGGAAAAAGAACCATGCAGCATGGAAAAACTGCATGGAATTTATGTAGGAAAGAGGAAAGAACTACCATTACTGCTACCACTAACCGGGCGATAAAAGCGGACAAGGACACCAGTATTCGAAAGAACTTAACGTTATTACGACAATGAGTAATATCTTAGTTGCTGGTTGGATTCAAAACACTTGTCTAATCTATTCTTGAAGGCCGTAACTGTTGTACTATCAACGACATCACAAGGTGGAGAGTTCCAAACATTAACAACTCGATTGAAGAAGAAGTGTTTAGCTTCGTGCGACGAGAATCTTTTACCACTTATCTTCAAATTGTGATTTCTTCTTGTTCTATTTGATCTTCCGCATTAATATCACTGAATCCTTTGAACATTTTAAACACTTCTATTAGATCGCCTCGCATTCTTCGTTTTGATAGGCTGAATAAATTTACTTCTTTAAGCCTTTGTTCATATGACAAATTTCTCAACCTAGGAATCATCTTTCTTACTCTTCGTTGGACCCGTTCCAACTTTTCTATGTCTTTTCTGTAGTAGGGAGACCAAAACTGTACACAGTACTCTAGACGGGGTCGAACCAACGAATTATACAGTTTTAATATTACTTTTTCGGATTTATTATTAAAGACTCGTCCGATGAAGCCAACCAATTTGTTTTCAGTTTTAACTACCTCTGAACAATGCTGACCGGGCTTTAAATCGCTTGATATAGTGATTCCAAGATCCTTTTCTTTACTTACTGCAGAAAGTTGTTGGCCATTCATTACGTACCGAACGTGATCGTTATTTTTTCCGAAGTGCAACACTTTTTTTTTTCTTTTTTTTTACAGCAAAGGAGACAGTTCAAGGGCACAAAAAAAGTAAACATTAATAAAAAAAAGCCCGCTACTCGCTGCTCCTAGAAAGAATCCAAAGAGGTGGCCGAAAGATAGGTCAGTTTCGGGAGGAGAGGTGTCCTGATACCCTCCTCTTGAAAGAATTCAAGTCGTAGGCAGGAGGAAATACAGATGAAGGAAGATTGTTCCAGAGTTTACCAGCGTGAGGTATGAAAGAGTGAAGATGCTGGTTAACTCTTGCATAAGGAGTTTGGACAGTATAGGGATGAACATGAGTAGAAAGTCGAGTGCAGCGGGGCCGCGGTAGGGGGGAGGCATGCAGTTAGCAAGTTCAGAAGAGCAGTCAGCGTGGAAATATCGATAGAAGATAGAAAGAGAGGCAACATTGCGGAGGAATTTAAGAGGTAGAAGACTATCAGTATGAGGAGGAGAGCTGATGAGACGAAGAGCCTTAGGCTCCACTCTGTCCAGAAGAGCTGTGTGAGTGAAGCTCCCCCACACATGAGATGCATACTCCATACGAGGGCGGATAAGGCCCCTGTATATGGACAGCAAATGTGCAGGGGAGAAGAACTGGCGGAGACGGTACAGAACGCCCAGCCTCGAGGAAGCTGATTTAGTAAGAGATGAGATATGAAGTTTCCAGTTGAGATTTTGAGTTAAGGATAGACCGAGGATGTTTAGTGTTGAGGAAGGTGATAGCTGGGTGTTGTCAAAGAATAGGGGATAGTTGTTTGGAAGATTGTGTCGAGTGGATAGGTGGAGAAACTGTGTTTTTGAGGCGTTGAAGGACACCAGGTTCTTCTTGCCCCAATCGGAAATAATAGTAAGGTCTGAGGCTAAGCGTTCTGCAGCCTCCAGCCTTGAGTCGTTAAGTTCCTGAAGGGTGGGTCTTCTATTAAAAGAAGTTGAATAATGCAGAGTGGAATCATCGGCGTACGAATGGATAGGACAGTTCGTTTTGGAAAGAAGATCATCAATGAACAACAGAAAAAGAGTGGGAGATAGGACAGAACCCTGTGGGACACCACTGTTAATAGATTTAGGGGAAGAACAGTGACCGTCTACCACGGCATAAATAGAACGGTCAGAAAGGAAACTGGAGATAAAGGTACAGAGAGAAGGATAGAAACCGTAGGAGGGTAGTTTAGAAAGCAAAGATTTGTGCCAGACCCTATCAAAAGCTTTTGATATGTCCAGCGCAATAGCAAAAGTTTCACCGAAACGGCTAAGAGAGGATGACCAAGAGTCAGTTAAGAAGGCTAGGATATCACCAGTAGAACGCCCCTTGCGGAACCCATACTGGCGATCAGATAGAAGGTCAGAAGTGGAAAGGTGCTTTTGAATCTTCCGGTTAAGGATTGATTCAAAAGCTTTAGATAGACAAGAAAGTAAAGCAATAAGACGGTAGTTTGAGGGATTGGAGCGGTCACCCTTCTTAGGTACAGGCTGTATGAAGGCATACTTCCAGCAAGAAGGAAAGGTAGATGTTGACAGGCCGAGGCGAAAGAGTTTGATCAGGCAGGGTGACATTTGTCAACGTTAAATTTCATTTGCCATTGATTGGCCCAACGTGCAAGTCGATCTATATCTGATTGTAAAGCTTCTTCGTCGAGTGTCGCAGTTACTTTACTAGCAATTTTTGTGTCATCAGCAAATTTTGATACTTTGCAAGTGAGCCCATCATCGATATCATTAACATAAATTAAGAAGAGCATGGGGCCAAGCACTAATCCTTGAGGTACGCCGCTTTTGACATCGAGCCAATTAGATGTAACACCGTTTAAGACTACTCTCTGTTTCCCGAGATACCGTGCGCCAGTAGTTTGCTGAGCAATCGTTGGTGGGGGACCTTATCAAATGCCTTTTGAAAATCCAGATATATGATATCTACTGATCTGCTTTCATCGAACACCTCAAAAATATAGTGAAAAAAATCAAGTAAGTTAGTCAAACACGAACGTTTACTACGGAAGCCATGTTGTGAATTATTTATCATATTATTTTCTTCGAAGAATTTCACCATATTGTCGCGAATGATAGTCTCCATTAACTTACAAACAATAGATGTCAGGCTAATTGGTCGATAGTTTCCTGGATGAGACTTGTCCCTCTTTTTGAAAATTGGTGTGACATTTGCAAGTTTCCAATCCGACGGAACTTTTCCAGCTGTTAAAGATTTATTGAATATGATGGAGAGCGGTTTACAGATTTGATGTTTGATTTCTTTTAAGACCCTAGGCGTAATTTTGTCTGGACCAGGAGCTTTGCTTACTTTAATCTTTTCAATTGTGCGTAAAATGTCACTTTCTACGATGAGCACGCCACTAACATCTTTTCGGCCCTTCTAACCTCCGGCGGTTGAGGTGATAAACAATCTTCGTCGGTAAATACGGATGCGAAAAAGTTATTTAGGATTGTAGCCATTTCATTTTCATCGTTCGTGTGGTTACCATTTTCATTAGCAAGCGGTCCGATACCACAAGTGAGTGACTTTTTATTATTTACATAGCTGAAAAATTCTTTAGGATTAGATTTACTTGTTTCCGCTATATATTCTTCAAGATTTTTCTTGCTTCGTTTTATTAATTTCTTGGTTTCGCGGCGAATTCTGTCCAACTCTAGTTTGTCAGCCTCGCTCTGAGTTGATATGTATCTACTGTATACGCATTTTTTAAGAGATAGGCTATTTTGAATTTCGTTATTCCACCATTTGGGTTTCTTCTTAGAAGCTGAACGTCTGTTACGATAGGGTACGCATATGCTTATGGCATTGTTCAATATTGTGGTGAAGGCCCCCCAAGATTTATCAATATATGTTTCCGCCGTGATTTCAGTCCAGTCAGAATTATTTAGAATTGATCGGAGTCCTACGAAATTCGCTCTCTGATAATCAGGCACCTTTTCTTTACTAGGAGTTACTTTACTTTCTTTCATATTGATGCTGAATGTGATTGTTCGGTGATCGCTAGAACTAAAAATTGGACCAACATTTACTTCGTTGACTAGATCAGCTGTCGTTGAAAAGATAAGGTCAAATATATTATTTTCCCGAGTCGGTTCTTGAACGTGTTGATGCAAATCACTTTCTAGTAAATTTGTGTTCAGGTCGAGCTCTATATGACAGTTCAACGGTTCACCCCATCTTTTCACTGGCAAGTTAAAGTCCCCAACAATTACTGCCTCGCAACTGCTACTTGTTTCTAATAATAATTCACTTAATGCGTGGTCGATATCAAGAGTCTGCCTTGGCGGTCTGTAGATAAGTCCAATTACTATTTTACGAGATTTATTTTTAATTTCAATGAAGACCGTGTCTACATTAGTTATAACATCTGTTTTCACGGATACTGGATGGAGAGAGTTGTGAATATAAAAGATAACGCCTCCACCCTGTCTGTTCTCTCTTTCATGACTAAAAATGGTATAACCCGGTAATCTATATTCCGCAATGAAATCTCTATTTGAAGTGTCTATCCAAGATTCTGTGACTCCGATGATGTGATAATGATTTGTAGCTGCGAGGACTTCTAAGTCTTCAAATTTGTTACGTAGGCTACGAGCGTTTACATAGCAAGCTTTAATGTGATTCGAGTCGGGAGTTTTTCGGGTTGAGTGCACCCTTACGGTGGAGCTGCTGGTGTTCTCGCCTCCGCGTTTTGCTTTCGAAGAGCCACTTGGTCACAGAGCAGCCTCCCGAAATGGGCTGCTCCAACAGGGTTTAAGTGAATGCCATCAGGAAGGAACAAGTCTGAATCGTAGTAAAAATTGTTCCACAAGTTAGCGAACTGGACGTTTTCTTGTGAGCAAAGGGACTGAAGTCTGTTGTTTGTGCTGAAGGCCTTATTGTAAAAGCTAGATTCGGCACCGACCCTCGGGAGGATTCCTGAGATTATGATGTTACTGGCATCCGTTTTACGTTTATACTGCTTGATCATGCGGCGGTATTTCTCAAGCAGTTCCTCAGAAAGGGTTGTTTTTACGTCATTTGTCCCCGCGTGAATGACAAAGAGGGTGTTTTGGTTGGCATTTCTCGTGACATCATCGCACGCTGCAGTGATGTCGTCCAGTCTGGCACCTGGATAGCAGTAACGTTTTCTGCGGCCGTTTGATGAACGACCACAGAACTCAACCAGCTGGCCACGCACCATGGAGTCCCCAACTAGGCGAGACTCGAACTCATCCTCCATGGTGTCTGCCAGCACCTGGAACCTATTGAAGGTAGTGGGGGTCAGTAAATCCTTGGTTGCCTGCTTCGGTTTGGCTCCATTCCTTACAGGTTGGAACCCGACATCCTGTGAAGCAGGAAGAGAAGCGTTTAGTGGGGCAGGTTGGAAGTTGTCCTGTGAGGCAGGCTGGGAGTTAGCCTGTGAAGCAGGCTGGGGGTTAGCCTGTGAGGCAGGCTGGGGGTCAGCCTGTGAGGCAGGCTGGCGGTTGTTCTGTGAGGCAGGCCGGGGGTTAGCCTGTGAGGCAGGCTGGGGGTTAGCCTGTGAGGCAGGCTGGGGGTTAGCCTGTGAGGCAGGCTGGGGGTTAGCCTGTGAGGCAGGCTGGGAGTCAACCTGTGAGGCAGGTAACACGTCCTCCTGTGAAGCAGGAGGGTCGTCTGGAGAGGGCACAGTCTCGGTGGAGGGCCTCTCCACCATCGATGGTGGACTCACTGCCACATTAGTTAAAACAAATTCCTGAAGGGCTACAAATTTCTTTTCAAGTTCATTGTGCTTGACTTTCCATTCAGTCACAGCCTTCTGAAGATGTAATCTTTGAACGCAGAGGCGGCAAGTTTTACTCAGCTGGAAGAACCGAGCTGCAAAACGTCCGGGACAGACGTCACACTTAAGGTTCGAAGGCATTGTTAGAAATTTAAGCGAGTTAACAGTTTGAGCAAATATTAAAAGCGCTTTCGAAATAACTTAAATTGTGACCATAAATTAAATTGTATAAAAATTGTGCATGGAAATTAGATACTGCTGTGTTAGATGCCTCCAACACTGGGAGTTCGCTCCCACAGGGTCTTGAAAACGCCTCAAAGACCAATCGCTTGTCCTGAGCCTCGGTCACGAGAGAGACTTTCACAACCCGGCGCTTTTCAGCTATTGTCCTCGAAGTTTTGTCCCATAGAACGGGGCCGGCGTAGTCACACAGAGCAGAGCTGGCAAGGGAGGAGAGGAACCAGCAATTCGTTCCCACTTTCCGAAACGTCTAACCCAACTCTGCGACCCTTTCGAGGCCTGGCCAGTGGCACCTGTCACCAGGTGTTCTCCACCAACTCTAGAGAGTATCAGACGCCCTTCCTGAGAGACCAAAAAGCTGAAATATTCCTTGAGTATAAGAAAAACCCTCAGAAACTCCACCTAGAAGCCGGGAGGTACAACCTCAAATGGCCCACGGAAGACATCTCTTTCAGGAGAAAACAAGAACCAGCTGTTATGCAGAATAGGGATGGGAGTACCGTCGATAGAGGGGAGGGACGGGGAGCTCACACCGACAACTGGTTCCCAGGGAGGCTTTTTTTAGTGTAGAAGTCGCCACACTCCTCTACACCGCAGGCCTAAATAATTAGGCACGGTCCAGCTGACTAGGACCCTGGAACTCCAGCCATTGTCTCATAAAGAGATCCTCTGCCTGCAGTCCAATCCACCACTGCTGCTGCCCAGAGGCTTCACCGTGACCCTGGCACGGGAGACAGATCAGGTATTACACCTTGTCCAAGGGTGACCTGAGACTATGCAGGGCAGGGACGTCTAGTTCCCTGAGGTGAAAACAATTCGCCCGCATACCGAGGGGGCAGGGAACACGGTTAGAGTGGGAAACAGACACGTACCAGACCGGTCACCGATCCAGACGGACCAGACGCATCAAGTACGTTTCGTGACATGTTCATGTAATACGAATTTGTATGTTAAGGATGGTTATCACTTATCAGCAGAAATCAAGCGTGAATATTTTAGGTACACATCTTCGAAATCTTAATTATCTCCTTTTACGATTATTACGTAAAATAGGCCAAAAATAAAGCCAAATGAAGTTTGGCCTTTTCATAATTTTTTTTGTAGGCCAACCACATCCAAAATAGGCCAGTTTGGCCTATTCAGACTAAACCTGGCAACCCTGCCTGCGGCTTGTTTGGCCGCTAGCCGGTGCGTGCCGGCGTGGCAAGATGTTTGCTCGTTGACCGCCGACCAGTGCCGATTTTTCCGTGGGCGTGCCGAAGTAACCCAATTCGGCGTGATGCGGGAAGAACCGGGCGTTGGTGGGACAGGACCTCAAGTCTCTTGCCCAGGCCATTATCCACAATTTACATTCCTGTCCATATGCAGGCCACCCAGGGAATGATAGGTGTCTCTACCAGGCTAGACTGGAGTACTATTGGCCCACCATGCGCAAGGACATTCACAATTTCATAGATACGTGCCAGTCTTGTGCTGAAAACAATGGCTCTTTAAAATCACAGGTACCTATTCTAAGTTATCCAGTTCCCCAGGAACCATGGGACACTGTAGCGATTGACTTGTTAAAACTGTCACTCACCTCAGAAGGCCACCAGTACCTGCTAGTAGCCATTGATCAATTTGGTAGGTTCTCGGTACTGGTGCCAAAAATAAATCAGCCAAGACGGTGGCGACAGCGCTAATTGATGAGGTGTTCTGCAAGTTCAACACACCAAAGGTGTTACTGTCGGAAAACGGCACGGAATTTAACACTCAAGTCTTGCAGGAAATTTGCCGTCAGTTTGAGATCCGTAAATGCAATATTATTGCGTATCATCCTGCTTCCAACGGCATGGTGGAGAGACAAAACAGAAAGATTATCCAACACCTTCGTTCCCTGGTTGGCGATGTTTCTTTCTCCTAGCATGAGTGGATGCCCCAAGTAGCGGCAGCACTGAATTCTTCCTTACACTCCTCAGTCGGTGACACGCCCCATTTCGTTGTCTTCGGACAGGACAAGAGGCATCCGTACTCACTGTTGCTACAAAAAGCGGAGCCGATTTACATTTTTGATGATTATGTGAGACTCAGAGCTGCAGACTTTCAAAACATTTATAAACGAGTGCAACAAAATATCACTGAATCTCAGGATAAAATGATCACTCAGCAATGGAGGACCGCTTTCGATAAACTCATTAGTCCAGGGGATGTTGTATTTGTTCAGATTCATGAGATACAAACCAAACTCGCTCCACGCTTTGAAGGCCCTTACCAGGTCCTCCAACATGAAATGGGAAACAAAATTAAGGTACGGCACTTAACGTCGTACGAAATCAAAGTCGTCCACCTCGACCATGTGAAGCGAGTCTCGCGTTCTTTTGATAGCGGTGACGAGCTCCCAGCTCTTCCGCCAGAACAGCCTTCAACTGGGGCAGCTGATCCTCCTTCCTCAGAGGAATATTGCAAGAAACTCCGTCCGCACGCGAAGGCAAACGCCCCTGTCAAGACCTAGTATTACTGCCTGTTTCTGACGCCGTCTCTAGTCACCCCGCACCTTATCTTTTCCGTGTTTTTTTTCTTCTCATCTAGCTGTCCCCAGAGTTTCACCATCTCGTTTTCTCTCCCATTGTCTTAGATCATGGATTTGAGCCGTCTGTCGCTCCTATGCTTGGCTTCGGTTCTCTACACCAGGGGTTCCCAACCTGGGGTACATGTACCCCCAGTGGTACATTTGCACTTTTCAGGGGGTACATTGGGTCCGAGAGAATAACCACTACTGTACAATATGGTGTTGTAATCTGCATTCAAATTGCACTATGTCGTGTTTTTTTTTTCAATTTCCTTATTTTAGTAAGCAAAACTGTTATTTAAATTATATCATCAGTCTACACATACATATTTCATTAAAAAAATTATATAAAAAATTTACAATTTCATCGTTTTTTATCCTAATTTTTTAGGGGTACACGAGAACCTATGAAAATGCCCAAGGGGTACAGAGGAACAAAAAGGTTGGGAACCCCTGCTATACACCCTTGCCAAGGCCGCTCTTTATGACACTGCTACATGCTACGAGGATCTCCTAAGGAGAGAAGCCTTGGTGCATACACGGGGGAAACTCTACTTGGTGGAGGATGTAGTGAATGTTAAGATGGGTTTGACGGACCTGCATAAGATGGCAGCTCATGTACCGATGTACTGGATGTGGATACGTCAAATTGACCAGGACCTGAACCGTGTCGCCCAGGTAGCAGGCCTCTCGAATTACTCCTTATCATTCTTGCCATGGATCACGTATCTCCGGTCAAATTTGGCCTTTACTTGGCACTCTCTTAACTCGTTGACATCCTACCTACCCTGGAAGGGTGTTCTCAAGGAATCGCATGCTCACATTCGTAACAAAGAGAGGCTTGTTTAACCTCAGTTCCCTGTTTGGGTTAGCTACATAGGACGACCTCGCCAACATCCATGAGGCAATGGGGACTCTGACAGACGCATTAAATAACCATGCACAAGTGCTGGAATCCCACAACACTATCATCAAGTCACCCGTCATAACTTGTTAACTTGTTGATTCGCGGTCTGTCTCACTTGTCTTCGAATATGATTCAACTCATGACAGCGACGCTCCGGCTCCAACACCTGGTGGTTGTCGCCGACCAGCTCCATGCAATTCAGATTACAGTAGAGTACCTTCATACTTCTCCTAGGGCAGTTTTCAACATTGTTACCCAGGTTACGGCGGGCGTGCATGGTTTCAGTAGACCTGATCACCCCACAGCAGCTCGTCTCCGTCTTGGAGGGAGCGCAAGTCAACAGGAGCCTCCATCCTTATTTGTTCCCAGCAGAACAGGTACATTTCTACTATCCCTTTTTGGAAGCGACCCTTACCACAGCTGGCATCTTTGTCCACGTACCCTTTCGATCCCGCGACACCTTCCAAGCCTACCACCTTTTTCCCTTTCCTTACCCTATCAACGAGTCTCTGTACTCGCTCTATATTCCCAACCCAATCGTCTTGATTTCTAGTGACTTCATGCATATTTCCTTCCCTTCTCCTTCCGATCTTGATACCTGTCACATGTCTTTCTCCTACCTGCACCTCTGCCCGGCGGCTTCCTTCGCCGTTGTGCCGGCATCCTTTCACCTGTGCAAGGTGGCAATTCTCTGCAACTCCGCGGACACTCACTCTCGTTCTTTCGCGGAGCTCCTGGAGGCTTCTCCTGTGTACGACCAACATGTTTACCCTTGGCGATTCTTCTATTTTCAAACGTCATCGCCATAGGAGCGTGTTGTCCCCGATTCGTGTCTCGTAACGCCGGAGGTCGTTGTCATGTATCCGTCTAGGCACCACCTCTGGTTGGAAAATCTCGCTCTCCCCGGTCTCGTAAAGCTGCCAACACCACCTCCAGTTCCCCTCGACGGTGTCAACATTGCCTCCCCGAAATTCGAGCTCCTCCAGGAAATCAACACTACACTACTCTAGCACCATGTCCTTATGAGAGTATACCCCCATGTAGTCTACCCGTACCCTAGTGGCGCCACCTTGGCACTGATCCTACTCTGTTTAACGTTCGTGGTCTTTTGTCTCGTCCTTCGGCGCCGTTATCGGAAGTTCCGTGCGGCGGTCCTCACGCCTGTCCCAGCTACTGCGGCACCTCCCCTACTGACATAGGCAACTTACGTCTACATGATGTTGATCAACGGTTTTTTTTTTTTAACATGTAACTTTTATTATCTTTTCATAGCCTTTGTATATTATACCTCCATGACCTAATTTTAACATTCTTAGTTTTACAATGATCTTATGTGCCACCCAAAGTGTGACCATTGTCCACAACGTTAGGATTATTACCATTAGTTTTTTTTTTTTTTTTGCTCCTTACTTCGTATGTAAATATCACTTGCACTTGATTTCAAGCTAAACCTTGTTGGTGCCCTGCCATGATTCCCACGTGTTACTATCCATTTTAATATTTTATCTCACACCACATTCCAATTATTTTCCAGGTGGTTTGACTTTATTATATACAACCATATATGTTTACTAACCTTTTTACATTATATATATATATATATATATATATATATATATATATATATATATATATATATATATATATATATATATATATATATATATATATATATATATAAAAACCGTGTATTTCTATTTTTTCATATCTTTCAAGCCTCCACGGATATCCAACATTTACCTTGTTATTTCATTATGTACTGTGTTTAATGTTACTACCGTGCACAACATTCAATTGTATTACTGCACTTCTTTTTGTATCTGTATCTTCTACTTGTTCAATTTAAGGACAAATTGCCCGCGAAGCCGAGCAATGTTATGCAACGTTATGCACGGAAATTTCCATATCACTCACGAATCACCTGACAATACAGTTTTTGCAAAC
>NC_066529.1:19623818-19663818 GCF_024679095.1 Eriocheir sinensis | reverse complement strand
ATCCTCTCTTAGCCGTTTCGGTGAAACTTTTGCTATTGCGCTGGACATATCAAAAGCTTTTGATAGGATCTGGCACAAATCTTTGCTTTCCAAACTACCCTCCTACGGTCTCTATCCTTCTCTCTGTACCTTTATCTCTAGTTTCCTTTCTGACCGTTCGATTTCTGCCGTGGTAGACGGTCACTGTTCTTCCCCTAAATCTATTAACAGTGGTGTCCCACAGGGTTTTGTCCTATCTCCCACTCTTTTTCTGTTGTTCATTGATGATCTTCTTTCCAAAACGAACTGTCCTATCAATTCCTACGCCGATGATTCCACTCTGCATTACTCAACTTCTTTTAATAGAAGACCCACCCTACAGGAACTTAACGACTCAAGGCTGGAGGCTGCAGAACGCTTAGCCTTAGATCTTACTACTATTTCCGATTGGGGCAAGAAGAACCTGGTGTCCTTCAACGCCTCAAAAACACAGTTTCTCCACCTATCCACTCGACACAATCTTCCAAACAACTATCCCCTATTCTTTGACAACACCCAGCTATCACCTTCCTCAACACTAAACATCATCGGTCTATCCTTAACTCAAAATCTCAACTGGAAACTTCATATCTCATCTCTTACTAAATCAGCTTCCTCGAGGCTGGGCGTTCTGTACCGTCTCCGCCAGTTCTTCTCCCCTGCACAGTTGCTGTCCATATACAGGGGCCTTGTCCGCCCTCGTATGGAGTATGCATCTCATGTGTGGGGGTGCTCCACTCACACAGCTCTTCTGGACAGAGTGGAGGCTAAGGCTCTTCGTCTCATCAGCACTATTCCTCATACTGATAGTCTTCTACCTCTTAAATTCCGCCGCAATGTAGCCTCTCTTTCTATCTTCTATCGATATTTCCACGCTGACTGCTCTTCTGAACTTGCTAACTGCATGCCTCCCCCCCTCCCGCGGCCCCGCTGCACTCGACTTTCTGCTCATGCTCATCCCTATACTGTCCAAACCCCTTATGCAAGAGTTAACCAGCATCTTCACTCTTCCATCCCTCACGCTGGTAAACTCTGGAACAATCTTCCTTCATCTGTATTTCCTCCTGCCTACGACTTGAACTCTTTCAAGAGGAGGGTATCAGGACACTTCTCCTCCCGTATTTGATCTTGCTTTCGGCCACCTCTTTTGTTTCTTTTTTAGGAGCAGCGAGTAGCGGGCTTTTTTTATTATTGTTTTCTTTTTTTGTGTGCCCTTGAGCTGCCTCCTTTGTTGTAAAAAAAAAAAAACCCATCCCCCCTCTGACTCCTTCATGTCTGTTATTAAGATTCTTAAGAATTATGTTTTCTATGTCCTTTCTGGCCTCAACTTTCAGAAGGCTTATGGACCTGATGGAGTGCCTCCTATTGTCCTTGAAAACTGTGCGTCCGTGCTGACACACTACCTGGTCAAACTCTTTCGCTTCTGCCTATCAATATCTACCTTTCCTTCCTGCTGGAAGTACGCCTTCACACAGCCTGTGCCTAACGAGGGTGGCCGTTCCAATCTCTCAAACTACCGCCCTATAGCTTTACTTTCCTGTCTATCTAAAGCTTTTAAATCAATACTTAGCCGGAAGATTCAAAAGCACCTTTCCACTTCTTACCTTCTATCTGATCGCCAGTATGGGTTCCAAAGGGGCGTTCTACTGGCGATCTTCTTGCTCTCTTAGCTAACTCTTGGTCATCTTCTCTTAGCCGTTTCGGTGAAACATTCTCAGTTGCGCTAGACATATCAAAAGCTTTTGGTAGGGTCTAGTACAAATCTTTGCTTTCCAAACTACCCTCCTACGGTTTGTATCTTTCTCTGTACCTCTATCTCCTGTTTCCTCTCTGACCGATCTACCACTGTTGTAGTAAACGGTCACTGTTTTTTCCCTAAACCTATCAACAGTGGTGTTCCACAGGGCTATGTTCTATCTCACACTCTCTTTCTGTTGTTCATTGATGATCTTCCCAAAACGAACTGTCCTATCCATTCTTACCCTGATGACTACTCTGCATTTCTCAACCTCTTTTGATAGAAGGCAAACTAAACAGAAACTAGACGATTCCAGGCTGGAGGCTGCTGAACGCTTAACCTCAGTCCTTACTATCGTTTCCGATTGTGGCAAAAAGAACCTGGTGTCCTTCAACGCCTCAAAAACTCAATTTCTTCACCTATCAACTCGACACAATCTTCCAAACACATATTCCCTATTCTTCGTCAACACTCAGCTGTCACCTCCTACACTAAACATCCTCTGTCTATCCTTAACTCAAAATCTCAACTGGAAACTCCATATCTCCTCTCTCACTAAATCAGCTTCCTCGAGGTTGTGCGTTCTGTATCGTCTCCGCCAGTTTTTCTCCCCTGCACAGATGCTGTCCATATACAGGGGCCTTGTCCACCCTTGTATGGAGTATGCATGACATGTGTGGCGGGGCTCCACCCACACAGCTCTCTTGAACAAAGTAGAGTCAAAGGCTCTTCGTCTCATCAACTTTCCTCCTTATATTGACAATTTTCTACCTCTTAAATTCCGCCGCCATTTTGCCTCTCTATCTTACTATCGATATTATCACGCTGACCTCTCTTCTGAACTTACTAACTGCATGTCTCCCCCCATCCCGCGACCCCGCTGCACTCGACTTTCTACTCTAGCTCATCCATATATTGTCCAAACCCCTTATGTAAGAGTTAACCAGCATCTTCACTCTTTCATCCCTTACACTTGTAAACTCTCGAACAGCCTTCCTTCCTCTGCATTTCCTCCTGCCTATGACTTGACCTCCTTCAAGAAGAGTGTATCAAGACACCTCTCCGCCCGAAATTGACCTCTCTTTTGGCCACTCTTTACTTTTGTCTATAATGGGAGCGGTGAATAGCTGGCTTTTTTTCTACACGCTTTTTGTTGCCCTTAAGCCGTCTCCTTTGTTGTAATATATATATATATATATATATATATATATGTATATATATATATATATATATATATATATATATATATATATATATATATATATATATATATATATATATATATATATATATATATGTATGTATGTATGTGTGTGTGTGTGTGTGTGTGTGTGTGTGTGTGTGTGTGTGTGTGACAAGTATATTAAGCTGAACAAAATGTAAAAGTTGTCTTCATGAGTCACGCAGCGTGCGGTCCCATCTGTTTGCCAATTCTCGACATTGAAAAAGCCGTTTGCTGAGAAGCAGGGATTTTCGAGGATTAAGAACAACGGAACATCACGATCACAGCCCTTGCAATGATAAAACACGCCGAGACGTAAAAAAAAAAAAACATGCCGTGATGAACTTAATTGGAATTAAAAGGTAATTATATGTGATATAAATTGCATGTGATAAAAATACTTCAACCATTTGAGTTATCGCATATGAATTGTAAATATCCTTGATATTGGCGAAGGATATGAAATACAGAATGAAGTGAATGGGAGAGAAAGAATAAAACACACAAACAGACAGAGAGACAGACAAACAGGAAGATAGACAAACAAACAAAAAGATAAAAAAAAGGGGCTAAAAAGAATGTGAAAAAAAAGTATAAAAATGAGACTGTAAAACCAAGAGAGAAGGGAAAGGAAAGAAAAAGGCGAGAGAGGGGAGAGGAACTGGCATCTAAAAACAAGAGAAGAGAGAGAGAGAGAGAGAGAGAGAGAGAGAGAGAGAGAGAGAGAGAAAATAAAAAGTAACGAAAGCAGGCAGTATTTTGCTACATGGCCGGCCGACGCGTGATTCATGTTAGTCCTCTTCCCTCGTTCCTCCCCACCAGTTTCCTCATATCTCTCTCTCTCTCTCTCTCTCTCTCTCTCTCTCTCTCTCTCTCTCTCTCTCTCTCTCTCTCTCTATTTTTTTTTGTGTGTGTGTGTGTGTGTTCGCTTATAGCGCTGGTAGGCTTTCTTCAGGGGCCTGGTGGTCGGCCCAAGCCCGTTATGGTGCATGCAATTTTTATAGTGGCGCCATTAATTTTTGGCTCATGCTGCCCCCCGGAACTCATTCTTTATTCACTTGGACGGTTTCTTCTTGAGTCCGGGTTGATGGGTGGTCTTCAGGACAGCATAATGTGACGCCGATTTTCAAAAAGGGGGACAGGTCAGCTGCTCCCAACTATCGCCCAAGTAACTTAACATCGGTTATAGGCAAGATGCTGGACTCCATAATAGCCAGGAACATTATGGAGCATCTAGAGAAACATAGCTTAATTCACGACTCGCAGCATGGGTTCACGAAAGATAGGTCATGCCTTACCAATCTCTTGTCCTTCTACAATAAAGTATTTGAGGCGGTAGACAGAGATGAAGATTATGATGTGATTTATCTTGATTTTAGTAAAGCGTTTGACAAAGTTCCTCACCAACGATTGTTGCTTAAATTACAGGCTCACGGAGTAGAGGGTAAAGTTTTGAATCGGGTCAAAGCGTGGCTTAGCAATAGGAAGCAAAGAGTGCAGATGAATGGTAAAAGATTTGACTGGGGCTGTGTTACGAGTGGGGTCCCACAAGGTTCGGTATTAGGTCCACTTTTGTTTATTATTTATATCAATGACTTAGATATAGAAATTAGTAGTGATGTCAATAAGTTTGCAGATGATACGAAGATCGGTAGAGTAATTGAGTCGGATCAGGACGCTAGTATTATCCAAGATGAACTAAACAGATTGTATGACTGGGCGGATAATTGGTAGATGGAGTTAAATGTAGGGAAGTGCAATATTCTGAGTGTAGGTCGGAACAACCCCTCACATAACTATTGCTTAAATGACACTCCCATAAGCAGGTTCTGGGTGGGAGAGGGATTTATGGGTCTTAGTGAGCTCTGATCTCCGTCCAAGGTCACAATGCATTCAAGCTAGAAATCCAGCAAACAGGGTACTGGGTTTTTTCAAGGAGCATAAGCAACAGAAACGCCGAAGTCTTCCTCAACATATATTTAGCATTAGTTAGACCTCATCTTGATTATGCGGCTCAGTTCTGGTCACCTTACTATATAATGGATTTACAAATTTTAGAATCGGTGCAGAGGAGAATGACTAAGATGATTCAAGGGTTAAGAAACTTGCCATACAAGGAAAGACTCAAACAGTTAAACTTGCATTCTCTAGAAAGGCGAAGGGTGCGTGGAGACATGATCGAGGTTTATAAATGCACACAAAACCAAAGTTAGTCAAATCCTTCGTCAAAAAGATTGTGACTAATGTGTTAATCATTTCAGTCGACCCCTACTCCCTTGTAGGTACTGGTTAAAAGCGTTTATAACACTTGCCTTACAAAGAAAATAACTGCTCGTTGAATGTTTGTAACATATTATGAAAGAAGTTGATTGAGGATGTGATAATATAGTGCATTAGTTTCGGAATGGGGCAATTTGAATCGACCGCCTCCAGTGGCGGCGTCGCCACTAGGGTACGCCACCGTCGCAGCAGCAGCAGCGAGTTTAAAACAAAAAATGGCCGGAGGTAAACATAACGCCGATTCCCCTGCCACTCTACACGGCCAAACGCCTCATGGGACGACACCATCTTCATGGGCCAGTACCGCACCAACTCCTCCCCACAGCCGTGGGTGAGGAAAACGTCCTGCGTCTAGACGTGGCCCTGATGCTCCTCCGCCTGGGCCCTAGGCCACACACGCCTCGGCGCTCACCTCCACCGCCTGTCCCCTGACCCTCACTGCCTCTGCTAGTGCAGGACCGTCGAGGAGACCCTTGAGCACCTTCTGCTGCACTGCCCACGCCATTACTCCCAGCCAGTGCTGCTCCGACACCAACTCCGCGCCCTGGACGTGCCCACCTTTGAATTTCCCACGCTGCTGGCGGCGGCAGGCGTCCACCCCTCACGGCAGGAAGCTGTCATCCGCCTCACCTGCGCCTTCCTCAAGAAGACGGGACAGCAGACGCATGTGAAGCCCTCACAGGGCGACACCAGGGCTCATGTGAGCGACTAGGGTAAATCTTAAAAATCACCACTCCACCCCCTCCACCACCCCAGCCCCCCCAATCCCCCAAGACAAGCCTGGGGAACTGTGGGGAACCGGGGTATTGGGGGGGGGGGGAGCCCATATCACTGAAAAATGGCCTTCCAAAATTTCCCTATAAAAATCCCTAAATCAGGAAAAATTCCCTAGTCTCGAAAGTAAGGAAAATCCCTACCGTATACTCACATGCGTGGGCTAATCGCTAACCAAGCATACCATCG
This sequence comes from Eriocheir sinensis, assembly GCF_024679095.1. Classification (NCBI taxonomy): domain Eukaryota; kingdom Metazoa; phylum Arthropoda; class Malacostraca; order Decapoda; family Varunidae; genus Eriocheir; species Eriocheir sinensis. The sequence goes on along the minus strand of NC_066529.1, from coordinate 19,657,597 downwards.
CTAACCACCCCAAAACAGCCCTGAGCCATGACTCAAGGTCATCCGGGACTCGGGCTGAACAGGCCCGGGCTATACCCGGCCCTCAGCACGGCAACCGTTGGGCTGCGTGTTCTAAAAAGAAAAAATAACCACGCGTGGTGGACCTGATCTCACATGCGTGGGCTAGTCGCTAACCAAGCATACCATCGCTAACCAAGCGTACCATCGCTAACCAAGCGTACCATCGCTAACCAAGCATACCAACGCTAACCAAGCGTACCGTTGCTAACCAAGCGTACCGTCGCTAACCAAACGTTTGTAGAAAAAAATATATATATGAAGACCTAGTGATGCTTCATACGGTAGGTAATGAATGCGAGCTATTTTGCGGCGGCGGCGTTAGCTCGATTAATCCCTTTAGGGAGCTGTGGTTTTGGTGGTCGTTAGCTCGATTAATCCCTGTAAGAAACAGTGGTTTTGGTGGTGGACGGCCAAATCACTGAAAAATGGGCTTTCAAAATGTCCCTACAAAAATCCCCAAAATCGGGAAAAATCCCTAGTCTCTAAAGAAAGGAAATTCCCTAACGTATACTCTTGTAATCTATTCCTTTATAACGTAGCAGCCGCCGCAGCGGGTCTGTTGACGAGTGTAGGGCGTGTAATTGGATGGTCAGCATAGTTGAACCCCCACCCCACCACCCCAATCGTAGTCGAGGAACTCTTGGGAAATGTCATGTTTCATAATTACATATGGTTCAATACTGACGGTTAACCCATCCACTTCTTGTAAGTTGATGCTAGATCATTTTTACCGAGTAGTTTAAGGTACAAAATAAAACAGATTTGTGACAGCTGTCATCCAGATCGAACTGACGCTCCTGCTCTTAACTGACGCGGGAGTGACCTACCGACTGCTACGTATGACCCTGGCCTCCATTTTACTCAAACTCCACTATAAGTATGGCGCATTGAACAATATCCGTTTGTTTTCTGACACGTGCTTGTCACACCATGTGACACGTGACACGCCCGTGTCTTTGTTGGACCCGGTACTGGGATAGTAATCGGTCCTTTTGTCAACCTACATGCACACCAATAAAGAGATTAAATACTCAGTTAACACTTACCGAAAGGTAAAGTAGACTGATATTTTGAGGGAGGGAGTGTCGGGCCTTCCATCCATTATGGCGGCTTGAAAACAACTGACTTCAGGAACCCGCCGTTAGGTGCCGCCGCTGATACCCTCGCGTAGTAACATTTTACGAATGTATTAGAAAAAACAAATAGCTGCGGCATTAATTGCTTTAATATAGAGAAAAAAATAACGTAAAACTCTTAAATCGTTATAATCCATGCGCATTTTGGATATTACTGACTTAGGAACTAGTTTGTAGGGTGCACTGCAAGGCAGGTATGAGGCTCAGTCTGTGTATAGAGGCGGTTGTGAAACAATAGCAATGGACTTAGAAAATCCAAGCCACCTAACTCTATAATTAAAGAGGCTTGCCCCCCCTGGCCCCTCCCCAAGGAAAATGCATTATATTAATAATTCTTTCACGTGCTAAATTACTACGAATATTGGTTTGGAGTGGTTATTCTTAAGTTTTGCCGAGTTCTGTTAGATAGTTATGGGTGAAGTTTGTGGGCAGAAACAGTACATGCAGTTGTAGGACAGTTTCATGCCGGAGGATAGCAGATTGAGTGAGTTTTAGGTGTGGTGTCTTTGCCATCCTTGCTAAAACTGGACAACTTTTTTTTCAACATTGTCAGTGTATGGACAGTGATTTCCAGTGATCAAACACAATATCAGTACCAGGGGAAATGCCCATCGTATTGACCATAATCCAGGTACTCGTCCTTGTGTGCCTTCATAGGGCACTTACTGGTGGTGGATGACATGTTAGCTCAAGGAGTCATTCAAGAATCACATTCCCCGTGGATTCATCACTTTTATCCTCCCAAAAGGATGGTTCATTTCGACCTGTGGTGGACTTTAGGAAAGTAAATGAAATCACAATCCCTGATCATTATCCCCTCCCCATTCTTACTATAGTGACCATCTTCAGTTAATGAGGTATATTCCAGAGTTGACAGCCATCGAGTATTGGGTCACAGGACCCACGAAGCTTGAGCTACTCGGTAATTCTTTACAAGAAGTCCGCCTCCCCCTCTGCCATTCCAGCCCCGCCCTACCCCCCAAGACGAGCCTTTGGACCTGTGGGGAATTGGGGTTGTGGAGGGGGAGTCAAATTAAATGAAAAATGGGCCTCCAAAATTACCATAAAATATTTCCCTAAGATAGGGAAAATTCCCTAGTCTCAAAAGTTTAAGGGAAGTTCCATTAATATATTGTCTTGTAATCTATTCTAACCAAACCTAGCAGCCATCCTGTTGAGGAATGCCGGGCGTGCCATTGGATGGCCAGCGTAGTGGACCTACCCCCACCGCATGTCGAATATATTTAAACTATTCCAACCTAACTTTCCTTAACCTACCCACGACCCCCCTTGTAACAATGAGGCTTCACCCCCGTCGACCACCCCCACCCTTCTGCTAAGGAGGGCTTCTCTGTATCTGCCCATCTTGTCAGCCACACACTTGACTAACAAGACAGGCAGAAAGAGAAACCCGCCTTAGCAGAGGGAGGGTCAAGTTTAGGTTAGGTAAAGACAGGTTGGAGTAGTTTAAATATACTTGACGTACAGTGTAAGCTGTCGGAAATACGCAGTTCAGTACACTTTTGGGAGTAGAAAATTGACCCTATTTTAGGGATTTGGGGTGGTAAATTTGGGAGTCCCATATTTCAGTCAATTTCCCTTTCCCCCCCTGGCTTGTTTTTGGGGGTGGGGGGCACTGGAGTAGCGGTGTTCTTGTAAAGAATTACCAAGTATTTTTTCAATCATCGTAAATTATCTGTATTTCTTTGGGACTTTCAACAATTACACTTCAATATAATAAGTGATACTAATGTTAGTAATAATGTAGCTGATGATTCTCATTGTTTTATTTATTGGTAAAAGAGAGAAAATATAAATGCTGTCCGGCAGCATTTCCTCATCCATAATCGTTCTTGCTTGAAAGCTCTGTGAAATCAAGCCAAAGTGGGCTTCTTAAAAAAAATTATTTACATTACATTATTTGCTGAGTTCCTGCCATGCGTGTATCAGTGTCACCGGCAAAATTCATCAAAAACATTAGGGCATCAGGCATCTCGACAACCCCAACCCTCCAAGACTAGGAAGGCCAGGTGTTTGTGTCTCAGTGAGGTTACCGGCTTCCGCTCCCAGCATATTATACTTCACCCTCAAATGATTCCAGGTTGTTGTGCAAGATTAACCAAGACCTTGGGTGGACGACTGTCGCATGGACAGGTCAAATTGATGCCGCTACCAGGAGTGTGGGCAGTTCAAAGGTGATGGCTTTAGGGCCAGGAGTTGTGGGTGGAGGAAAACACTATTGGATGGAAGTCAATATCGCACACGGACAATAAATAAAGGAGGCTCGCTTTCTGCCGAGATGCCTGGCCCCCAAATGTTTTTGATAAATTTCGCCGAAGGCGACAAAGATTCACCCAAAGCAGGTAATCAGCATATAATGTAATGTAAACAATATTTTTTTAAAGCTCATTTTTGCTTGGATTTCACAGGTCTTTCATGCAAGAACGATTTGGGATGCACTGGAAATGCTTAATTGTTTCATTCTGCATATTCATATCAAATGATAGCTATGCTATATAAAACTAGTTAGATAAAACTCAATATTTCTTTTCAGTAGGGCTGCACTGTTGTAAATCAGAGTTGTGACCTCCAACCAGCTTCCTAAGCTAATCTCACTGCCCCCCAACCCCTCCCTTACAGGTGTTATATGCACAGGCTTCAGCGAATTATTCCAAATACAGGTTAAGGTCAATCTTTATCATCATTTCATCGACGCATGCTCCTAGGAGCTTCCACCAGGGGATGGCCACGGCAGAAGAGTTTCCATCTTTCTTTATCCAGACACTCCTTCCTTGCCTGCTCAAAGTTTCTCAAGGATCTTTCCCCCCTCTCCCTAACGTACTCCTGCATCATATCTCTCCATTTCACTGGGGGTCGTCCTCTAACATTCCCTCCCTCCGTCTCACTCACATACACCATCCTGGTCATCTCACTCTCCTCCATTCGCTCCATATGGCCAAACCATTTTAAAGTCTGTCACTTCACTTCCTCCACCACTCCACACCTCTTCCCTTCACCCCCGTGACAGATTCCAAAACGTTCATACACACTTTCATTACTCATTCCATCCATTCTACTCACACCACAAGCACTCCTCAAATAACTCATTTCCACTGCCTGCACTCTAGACCTCTGACTTTCATTCCAGGCCCATGTTTCACTTGCAAATGTGAGGGTTGGTACCGTCATCTGGGGTTAATTTGACTGGTGGTGTAAAGTTGGCCAAAACTTTTTTTGTTGTTGGTGGGAGCTTTTACGTAATAATTATTTGCAGTGTTATTTTGAAAAATTGAAGTGTCAAGTATAAAGCAAAATATTTTCAAAATACATTGAAAAATTAGAAAAAAATATGCCAAAGGTTCAGAGTTCAAATTTTACACATGAGGTTCAAATATATATAATGAGTAAAAGTGCATAAAAAACTGACAAAAAAATACAAATTTTATATCATGCCACTACAGAAAATTGTATTCGATAAAATCCATTTGTAAAGACTTCCCATAGTGTAAAAAATGCAAAAAAAATCAATTTTTGGCACTTAAAATGATGTATCTTTCATAATTAACATACAGCAGGGATCCAAAGTTCGGGGAAAAAGTTGCCCAAAACCATGGGTCTAAGTTGACCACCTTGAAAAAATGTTCTAAAAATATACCTGCATGTTAAAATGTTAAAATATAGGCTTTAATGCTTGTTTTATATCCATTTCAAGAGATCTGCATGAAATTTGCATGATCTGTGAGTGTTAGCATACTGCATCCTGCCTTAAGCATGCCAGGCAAATATATAAAAGGGTCGCGAGGGCGAGAGTATAAAAAAAATTAAAATTATATAAAAATATATATATATATATATATATATATATATATATATATATATATATATATATATATATATATATATATATATATATATATATATATATATATATATATATATATATATATATATATATATATATATATATATATATATATATATATATATATATGACAATGTACTATCGGGTAGTAGCTGGGAGTGGTAATTGCAAATTTACTGCGACTCACACAGACATTAGTTTTGTTGACAAACCATCCATAATTAACAAGGTTGAGCAGCCAGTTATGAACCAGAGGGATAGGTTTGTCTTTAAAAACTCTCTGGATGTATACCATTAAGTGTTGTAGTATGTAAGTACAAGGAATATGGATAGAGAATTACCATATATTTTGCTAAAAATGTTCTAACTGAAGGAAAATACCATTTGTTATGTTTACTTTGTTCTCCTAGATTGTTGCCTGTAGGTCAAAATTACGCCGCCAAGTAAGTGTCTGTAGTGGTCATGTTTACCCCCATTCTCCCATCAAAGGCATTCCTGTAGTTTTTAAGCTAGGAGTCACATTTACCCCACAAGTTGTGGGCCCAAGTCAAAGTTACCCCAAGTTGGTAGGCAAATTTGACCACCAACATTTAATTATATGGCAAATTAAAAGAAAAATATTTTTACTTTCTTTATATATGCTTTGATAACCTCAACAGGGATACAAACTTTCATATTTTGAGAATTCAAATAAATGTTTTTGTTTGTAAAATATAAGTGTTCGTTCTTCAAAACTGGTCAATATTACCCCTTTTCACGGTACTATTACTGTATTTCCCAAATCCCTCTTTACCTCCATGCTCACACTTTTGCCATTCATGATACGTCCCAAAGACCTTATCACCCTTCTTCCTTGCAATGCCCTTTCTCTTGTCTCTCCCTCCGTACCACCATGCTTGCACATAACTGATCAAGATGCTTAAATTCATTAACCTCCTCCATTTCTTCACCATTCAAAATTATTTTGCATATTTTTTCACATTCAGTTCCCATTCTATATGGGCATACAAAATCTACAACCTCACTTCTACTCCGCTCACAAACCATCACTTTACTTTTGTTGACATTTACTTTCAGCTTTCTCTTTTTACATACCCTATCAAAAACACTGGCCAAATTTTGTAAGTCACTTTCATTTTCTGCAATGAGCACTGTGTCATCAGCAAATAAGATTGAATTCAGCACCCACTTCCTTCCCTCAGCGTTCATTTTTACTGCAACTCCCCAACTTTGCCCTTCATTTTTCTGATAACACCATCCATATAAATATTGAACAGCCATGGTGACATGTCACACCTCTGCCTTAAGCCCACTTTTATCTCAAAATGTTCACTTGTTTATCCACTAATTTTGACACATGCAGATGCATTCTCATAAAAAAGACTTTATTGCACTAAGCAGTTTTCCTCCCACACCATAAATCTTTAAAACATCCCACAATGCCATCCAATCGACTCGTCGTAAGCTTTTTCTAAATCCATGAAGGCAGCGTATAGTTTCTTTCCTTTTGCTATTATTTTTTCTACTACCATCCTAAAGGAAAATATCTGATCCACATTATCCCCTTCCCTTCCTGAAGCCTCCTTGTCCTTCACAGATTGTATTTTCTGTAAGCCTTTGCACCCTCTCTATACCTTTCCGGGTATACTCATTAGACTTATACCTCTATAGCTCCCACACTCCCCTCCCCTGCCCTTCCCCTTGTAAACTGGGACAATGATGGCTTTTGTCCAGTCTGCTGGCATCCCCCCCCCCCTCCCATGCCACTTCATATAACTTGACCATCCATTCAGTAACCACCTCTCCTCCACACTTCAACATTTCTGCTGTGATTCCATCAATTCCTGCTGCCTTTCCATTTTTAATCTTTTTATTGCTTGATTTACTTCTTCATATGTTATACTTCTTTCTTTATATACTCCTTCTCTACCTCTACTCAAAACTGCTGCTGTTACAGCTGCTGGACGTCCATCCTCAAAATTCATTAAGTTTTTGAAATATTATCTCCATCTCTCCTTCACAGCTTCCCCGTCTTTCAACATCTTTCCATTCTCATCCATAACTTCATTTATTTTACTTGGGAAGATTTTTTCTGCATTTCTTTCGTTTTTTACTTCTTTCCAATATGATTTTCTGTTCCCTTTATATTTTTCACTTAGTCTTTTTCCAAAGTCCTCATCAACTCTCTTCTTACTTTCTTTTATTGCTTGATTTAATTTCATTTTGCATTCTTTATTTCTTTTTCCTTTCCCTTCTTACTTGCTCAGCCACATTTCTTTCTTGAGTTTTCTTAAAAGTTCCCTTTTCTCTTTTACTTTCCTCCTTATCTCTTCTGTCTACCATGAATGTCCTTTTATTTTTCCATCCCTCACCACTTTCATCCCTAACACTTATTTTGTTGTAATTAACACAGCTTCTTTAAATGTTCCAAAAACTTTTTCAGTGTCTACTATCTTTTACACCTCCCCATTTTTCACTTAAGGCCTTTGCCATTACATGTTTATACTCATCTTTTATTTTTTTTTCCTGTAACTTTTCTATCTTCAATATTTCATTTTTTACTGAACATTTCTTTTCAATTACCCACTTTTCATTTCCAATTTTTATCAAAACCTAATTCCGCCAAAATAGGTGATAGGTGATACGTTGGTGGAAAAAATAGTTCCATGGTACTTGAAGCGATTGATGAAGATGACGGAAGCAGGGATTGCCTTATTCTCATGTCTTCCTCATACTTGCAGGCTGAATTTTGGTAGATGAAACAAGGTCATTGATTTTTCAAGACAGGACATTATGATTAAAACAGAATTGTTAGTGCAATATAAGAAATATGTAAGACTATGTCAAAGTGAACTAATAAAATGGATTTTTTTTTCCATTTGCATAATGGGATCTGATCACCTGCAAAGCAATGTAACGCCACTTAAGGGTTCAGTTTCATATATACTGCTCATGCACTAACCCTAATGCAAGTAAGAGTTACATATGCCCATGAGAATGAATCAATTTTCCATTTCTGACTTTATGATGTACCGTACTTTCTATTCTTTTCACACACACACACACACACACACACACACACACACACACACACACACACACACACACACACACACACGCACACACACACCAGTCAATTACCAGCAAAAAAAATATTAGTTGTATCTAAGTATTTTATGTATATACATATTCACGTACTTTTATTTATGTTGTAAATTTCAACTCTATATAATATGATGGAAGATTAGCATTGTGGGGTTGAAACTAATTACATGTGTGTATAACTTTTTCTTTTCTAGAAGGAAAGGAAATATCTGTACTTGTTTTCCTAGTATTCATGAAGCCTTACTGAATTGTTATTGTATGAATTTGATATGGATATGGATGCAGAGTTTACTACTTGAAATCTCTCTCTCTCTCTCTCTCTCTCTCTCTCTCTCTCTCTCTCTCTCTCTCTCTCTCTCTCTCTCTCTCTCTCTCTCTCTCTCTCTCTCTCTCTCTCTCTCTCTCTCTCTCTCTCAAAAATGTATGAAGTGCCATTCATGTAGCATAAGATAATACATAATTTTTACTTTTTAATGTATGAAGTGCCATTCATGTAGCATAATGTAATACATAATTTTTACTTTTTTATATTTTTTTTATCATGTACTTCTTTATTTGTTTATTCCTCCATGGTATTACAACTAATACATGAGGTTTCACTATTATGTTCTAGGCATATTTTGTAAACCTGTCAAGTTAATATATGCTATAGAAATGCACATTTTCTTCCATTGTGTTGCTTTAAAGCAGCGGTTCCCAAAGTGTGGTGCGCGCACCCCTGGGGGTGCGTGAGCTGATCCCTAGGGGTACGTAAGGAAAAAATGGCGGATTTTAAGTCATTAAAATGTCAAACATATCATTAACTGCCTGCTCTTTGTTTGAAACTTACCCAGAATCTGAGCACATTCATCCTCCCCCCAGGTACATTTTCGTTCAATTTTGATAGCCATCGCTCATCAAAATTGCGAGCACAAAATTCGTATGAAAATGGACAAAATTTAAGGAAATTGACGGGACCTTAGTACTGCTCGAATCTTAGCGGGGGTGCGTTGACTCAGTCACAGCCTCGGGGGTGGTGCGTGGTCTGATAAGTTTGAGAACCGCTGCTTTAAAAGATCAGTAGTGAGATATGAATATGATATCATTTCCAAATGAGGGTAAATGGCTATTTCTGCAATGATTATTGTCCGCAATTGCTTTAAGTACTGTGATATAATGAATGGCAGTGGATGGATTAAGTATTCTTTACAGTGTGTTTCATTGATTGCAGCATTTAATATATGTTCCTCACTTTACTCTTAGAATTTTTCTGTTTTTTTGAGCATATGAATGGGAAGAAAGCTTTATTTACATATCTTACAAAGGTGCGTATTTTCTTCCTCACTTTTAGTGATTGATACTCAGAAGTGTATGTTTTAGTTAATGGCTTCTAGAAACAGGTTATTTTTGTACTGTTTTTCTTTTTTTCTCAGGCTAGGATGAAGTGCTAGCAAACAGAGTTTTTTTTTTTACATATCACCTTTATCTAGCGTTACAGGTTTGATGGAGGGGGGTTTACAAGTATTATTTCAAGTACATGCAAATTAATGAATTAACATTTTGAGCATATTATGCTTAGAATTATTTTACACCAAAAAAAATAATTCCTCCATCTTTGAAATCAAAGGGATAGTTTTTTGCTTGTTTGTTCCTGTTCACATTACATATGATGCGACCAGATTTATATAGTTAAATTTTTAAATGAGAAATATTAACTTCATGCTATAGGTAATGAAATGTCAGTGTTATATTTTTTTTTCAGTTTTGTAATGCAATGATATGAATATGATATTTAATTTTGTACATTAATATATTGAGTTTCTCACCCCTTTTTTTTCTTGAACTTAGATAACACTAATTAGTTGCTAGTATCAAAGTTACTAATGACTAGTCATCTGCATAAGAATGACTAAGTGATTAGTCATTTATCTGACTAACACCTCTGGTCCAGTTTACTAATGCGGTTAGTAAAAACAGTGACCAGTACGAAGCGGTTAGTCATTTTACTTTGACTAAGGTCATACTCACCTTTAGTAGTGAGTTAGTCATAAATTGACTAACCATGTTACTCATCGTTACTAATCATGCCACTCGTTTTGGACGCCATGGACTTTACTAAGAAATGTTAGTCAGCATGACTAACTTTGGCTTTGTGTGATGGATGAAGGGCTTTAATAAGGGGTATATTCATAAGGTTCTGTTGGTACGAGGAGCGTGTAGTACACGTAGTAATGGGTTTAAACTGGATAAATTTAGATTCAACAGGACATAGGCAAAAATTGATTTACTAACAGAGTGATAGATGCGTGAAACAGGGTGAACAGTCATATGTGAGTGCCAATACAACTATTGTCAAATTCAAAAATAGATTAGATAAATTCATGGACAGCGATATTAGTTGAGGTTAGATTCACGGGAGCTTAGGTTCAAAGGAGCTGCCATGTACAGTCCTACCGGCCTCTTGCAGACTCCTACGTTCTTATGTCCTTATGTTCTTATATCCTCTCAGGTCACTCCGCGGTGACTGAAAAATCCCATGTGGTAGCGTGGGGATTCGAACCCGCGTCGTCCAGCACACGGTGAATGCAAGGCCCGCACGCTAACCACTCAGCCACCGCCTCTCTCTCTCTCTCTCTCTCTCTCTCTCTCTCTCTCTCTCTCTCTCTCTCTCTCTCTCTCTCTCTCTCTATATATATATATATATATATATATATATATATATATATATATATATATATATTTAAATATACTCAGGTTCTGGGGGGGGGGGTCATGTGACGGCTCACATCACTGAGGATCCGAACCGTCGCTCACCAAGCTCGAGCTCTCGCCACCGAGGCCTCGGTACACCGCTAAGGAGCTCGAGCACTCAAGTCAGCCCACGCAAGGAGACCTGCTGAGCCGCGCCGCGGGTTGGAGTAGAATCCACCTCGCCGCCAGCCCGTCCACACCATCTCATTGTACACTTTGCCCAGTAAATTGCAACGCTCCTGTACGCCTTTCTATCGAAACCGCCACACACACACACACACACACACACACACACACACACATACATACATACAAGGTCTCCTTGCGTGGGCTGACTTGAGTGTTCGAGGTCCTTAGCGGTGTACCGAGGCCTTGGTGGCGAGAGCTCGAGCTTGGTGAGCGACGGTTCGGATCCTCAGTGATGTGAGCCGCCACATGTCTCCCCCCCCCAGAACCGGAGTGCTGAAGGCGGTTAGGCTGTCGGAAAAGGCGGCCTGATCTTGTCTTCCGGGTTGCAGTTGGTTGGGGTAAGGACGGGGCCGGTCGTGATGGCGGACGCCCTCTGCTGCGGGGTTGTGGTACCCGCACCAGCTTGTCGACATCCAGGTGTGCCGGCTTGAGACGGTCCATCGAGACAGTCTCACGTCGGCCCCCGTAATCAATGACGAAAGCCTTAGGATACTTGTGTAGGACTCTAAAGGGCCCCTCATAAGGCTTTTCGAGTGGCATGCGAAGGGAATCTCTGCGGAGGAAAACATACTGACTGTTGAGTAGACTAAGTGGGACGTACCTGATTGTGAGGCAATGTCGGGACGTAGGGACAAGTGAGAGCGCCCCGACTTTCTCACGGAGGTGTGTAAGGACGGTTGGAGGAGATTCCTGTTGTCCTCGCGCCGCTGGAATAAAATCACCCGGAACTGTCAGTGGAGCGCCGTATACCAGTTCGGCCGAGGAGGTTGTCAGGTCTTCCTTGGGAGCCGTGCGTATGCCTAACAACACCCACGGCAGTTCGTCCATCCAGTCTGGGCCTTTTAGCCGTGCCTTGAGAGCTGTTTTCATGTGCCGGTGAAAGCGTTCCACCAGGCCGTTCGCTTGTGGATGGTAGGCGGTCGTGTGGTGTAACTTTACTCCAAGTAGCTGGTTTACTGCCGACCACAGTGAAGGGGTGAACTGTGCACCTCTGTCTGAAGAGATGTCAGCTGGCACACCGAAGCGGGCGACCCAGTGGACGATGAGAGCACGCGCACAGGTGGCGGTTGAAGTGTCCGAGAGTGGGATCGCTTCCGGCCATCTTGTGAATCGGTCCACGATAGTGAAAAGGTGAGTAACTCCTCTTGATTGCGGAAGAGGGCCCACGATGTCCACGTGGATATGATCGAAGCGTCGGTCTGGCGGTGTGAAGCTCTGTGGCGGTGCTTTGGTGTGTCGCTGGATCTTGGAGGTTTGACAAGGGATGCACGCCCTTGCCCAATTACCTACTTGCTCACGCAGCCCGTGCCACATGAACTTGGTTGCTATCAGTGCTTTTGTTGCTCGGATTGAAGGGTGAGCAAGGCCGTGCACTATGTCGAAAACCCGGCGGCGCCAGGCGGCAGGGATTATGGGTCTTGGCTGTCCCGTAGAGACGTCGCAGAGGAGTGTGGTGTTTGCTGGTCCGAATGGCACATCCTCCAATACCAAGCCAGATATTGCGGTGCGATAGGCGGGCATTTTTTCATCTTTTTTTTCTGGGCCGCAGCCAGTGCTGTGTAGTCGAGACCTGGCGCCAAAGCGTGGATAGTATTGATGGCAGTACGCGAAAGCGCATCTGCGACCTTATTGCTTTTTCCTGACACATGCTGCACGCAAGTGGTGTACTCAGAGATGTATGCCAGATGGCGCTGCTGTCTAGCTGACCAGGGGTCGGACACTTTGGCAAAGGCAAATGTGAGTGGCTTGTGGTCGGTGAAAGCGGTGAAATCTCTGCCTTCGAGGAAGTAGCGGAAGTGCCGAATGGCCAGGTAGATAGCGAGAAGTTCCCGGTCGAAGGCGCTATACTTGCGCTCCGGGGATCTCAGGTGTCGACTGAAGAAGGCCAGCGGCCGCCAGTTACCATCAATAAGTTGTTCCAAAACTCCTCCTATAGCTGTGTCGGATGCATCGACCGTGAGAGCTGTTGGTGCGGTACTTCGTGGGTGTACCAGCATCGTTGCCTTTGCCAGCGCCTCCTTGGCGTTTTCGAACGAGGTTGTAGCTACTTCGTCCCAAATGATGTCTTTAGGCTTGTTAGCTAGGACCTTGAACAGAGGTTGTATGATCCTGGCAGCTGCGGGAACGAAGCGGTGGTAGAAGGTTACCATACCGACGAACTCCTGGAGTCCTTTCAACGTAGTGGGCTTGGGAAACTTCCGAATCTCTTCGACCTTTGATGGGAGCGGCGCTGCTCCGTGCAGATTGATGTGATGGTCGAGGAAAGTTATGGAAGAGAGACCAAACTGGCACTTACCAAGGTTGATAGCAAGGCCATGGTCATTAAACCTCTGCAAGAGCTGCCGGAGGTGTTCGCGGTGTTCCTGTCGAGAGCGGCTGGCGATGAGGATGTCGTCGAGGTAGATGAACACGAAGTCAAGACCACGACCCACGCTGTCCATAAGGCGCTGGAACGCTTGAGCGGCATTCTTAAGGCCGAAGGGCATGCGTAGGAATTCAAACAGCCCAAACGGGGTGATGATGGCAGTCTTGGGGATGTCGTCCGGGTGAACCGGTATTTGGTGGTAGCCGCGCACCAAGTCGATCTTTGAAAAGATCTTGGCACCGTCGAGATTTGCCGTGAAGTCCTGGATGTGGGGGATCGGGTACCGGTCGGCTGTTGTGACATCATTAAGGCGGCGGTAGTCCCCACAAGGTCTCCATCCGCCAGATGACTTCGGAGTCATGTGCAGCGGGGACGCCCATGGGCTGTCTGAGCGACGCACTATGCCCATTTCCTCCATCTTGCGGAACTCTTCTTTGGCTTGTAAGAGCTTGTCAGGGGGTAACCTGCGTGCACGTGCGTGGAGCGGCGGCCCGGTGGTGGTGATATGATGCATCACCCCATGCTTGGGTGTGGCTGACTGGAACTGGGGCGTGATGATGTCCGGGAAGTCCGTTAACAACCTGGCATACTCGTTGCTGGAGGCGGTTACCGAGCCGAGGTGGGGCGCGAACCCCTCAGCGTGGCGCAAACTCAGAGACTCGAACGTCTCGGAATTCACGAGGCGTCGTCCTTTCATGTCGACCAGCAAAGAGTGTGCCCGGAGGAAGTCGGCGCCAAGCAGTGGCTGGGAGACGTCGGCGATGGTAAAGGTCCAAGTGAAGCGGCGGTCATTGAAGTTGAGGGGTACCGTGCGGGCGCCGAATGTTCTAATGTTGCTGCCGTTTGCGGCCGTCAGGGGAGGACCTTTCTTCCCGGAGCGAGTGTCGAGGCTGGAGGGGGGCAAAACACTGACTTCTGCTCCTGTGTCAACCAGGAAGCGCCGCCCCGAATGACGATCGGAAAGGTAAAGCAGGCGGTGTTTATGGCCGGCGGCAGTAGCCACTACCGACGGCCGGCCAATGCGTTTCCCGGATGCGGGCATTGCGGGAGACATTGGCGGGCTGCTGGCCCCCACCTTTGATGATAGAAGCACCATCTATCCTTGTTGGTGGCCGTCACGGGTGACGTCGTTGTTGTTTCGTCGGTGAAGGCGCCGGTTGGTCGCGGAGCCTTGCGGGCTTTCGGTGCCACGGTGTTGATGATAGCGTCGCCCTGTTGCTTGGCGTGCCACAGTACGTCTGCTCGTGCTGCCAGCTGTCGGGGGTCGGTGAAGTCGTCATCCGCGAGGAGGAGGCGGATTTCATCGGGCATCTGCTCGAGAAAGACTTGCTCGAAGAGGAGACAAGGCTTGTGTCCATCCATTAAAGCAAGCATCTCGTTCATGAGGAGAGATGGTTTACGGTCGCCAAGTCCATCCATGTGCAGGAGCTTCGCTGCCCTGGCGCGTCTACCGAGACCAAAAGTGTTGTTAAGGAGACTCTTGATCCCCTCGTACTTGTTGTAAACGGGTGGCTGACGGAGGTAATCGATGATGTGCCCAGCTGTTTCCTGGTCCAGCGCGCCGACCACGTAGTAGTACTTGGTGGCATCGGCAGTGATCTGGCGTTTGTGGAATTGTGCTTCGGCTTGTTCAAACCACACGTGGGGCTGTGCCGTCCAGAAGGTGGGCAGCTTGAGTGAAACTGCGTTCTGTTGCTCCTTGCTGTCGTCTGCAAGCATGTTGACATCCAAAAAGGGCCGTTTTTCGATACTCCGGGGTCACCACTGTTGCGGTTTCGAGAGAAAGGCGTACAGGAGCGTTGCAGTTTACTGGGCAAAGTGTACAATGATATGGTGTGGACGGGCTGGCGGCGAGGTGGATTCTGCTCCCACCCCCGGCGCGGCTCAGCAGGTCTCCTTGCGTGGGCTGACTTGAGTACTCGAGCTCCTTAGCGGTGTGCCGAGGCCTCGGTGGCGAGAGCTCGAGCTTGGTGAGCGACGGTTCAGATTCTCAGTGATGTGAGCCGCCACATATATATATATATATATATATATATATATATATATATATATATATATATATATATATATATATATATATATATATATATTTATATAGAGAGAGAGAGAGAGAGAGAGAGAGAGAGAGAGAGAGAGAGAGAGAGAGAGAGAGAGAGAGAGAGAGAGAGAGAGAGAGAGAGAGAGAGAGAGAGAAAATGTCAACACCTTGCTTTCTCTAATTCTTCCAGTGACTTCTGGCATCTAACCAAAAATATCTCCTCCAATTTCACTTCTTTCCTCTTTCCCTCCTCTCCTTAAACCTGACGGCAGCACTCCCGTCTTATCTATCTCTAAGGCTGAACTCTTCTCTCAACTTTTCTGTAACAACTCCACTCTGGACGATTCTGGGCATATTCCTCGTACGAATCCCCCCTCTGACTCTTTCATGCCTGTTATTAAGATTCTTAAGAATGATGTCTTCTATGCCTTCTCTGGCCTCACCTCTCAGAAGGCTTATGGACCTGATGGAGTGTCTCCTACTGTCCTTAAAAACTGTGCTTCTGTGCTGACACCCTGCCTGGTCAAACTCTTTCGTCTCTGCCTATCAACACATACCTTTCCTTCCTGCTGGAAGTACGCCTTCGTACAGCCTGTGCATAAGAAGGGTGACCGTTCCAATCTCTCAAACTAGCTTTACTTTCCTGTCTATCTAAAGCTTTTGAATCAATCCTTAACCGGAAGATTCAAAAGCATCTTTCCACTTCTAACCTTCAATCTGATCGCCAGTATGGGTTCCGCAAGGGGCGTTCTACTGGTGATCTTCTTGCTCTCTTAACTGACTCTTGGTCATCCTCCCTTAGCCGTTTCGGTGAAACTTTCTCAGTTGCGCTAGACATATCGAAAGCCTTCGATAGAGTCTGGCACAAGTGTTTGCTTTCTAAACTGCCGTCTTTCGGATTCTATCCTTCTCTCTGTACCTTTGTCTACAGTTTCCTCTCAGGCCGTTCTATCTCTGCTGTGGTAGACGGTCACTGTTCTTCTCCTAAACCTATCAATAATGGTGTTCCACAAGTCTCTGTTCTATCACCCACTCTCTTCCTATTATTCATGCATCAATGATCTTCTTTCTATAACAAACTGTCCTACCCATTCATACGCTGATGACTCCACTCTGCATTATTCAACTTCTTTCAATAGAAGACCCTTTCAACAGGAATTACATGACTCCAGGCTGGAGGCTGTAGAACGCTTAACCTCAGACCTTGCTATCAATTCCGATTGGGGTAGAAGGAACCTTGTGTCCCTCAGTGCCTCAAAAACTCGATTTTTCCACCTATCAACTCGACACAATCATCCAAACACCTATCCCCTATTCTTCGACGACACCCAGCTGTCACCTTCTTCAACACTAAATATCCTCGGTCTATCCTTTACTCAAAATCTTAACTAGAAACTTCACATCTCTCTTACTAAATCAGCTTCCTCGAGTTTGGGCGTTCTGTATCATCTTTGCCAGTTCTTCTCCCCCGCACAGTTGCTATCCATATACAGGGGCCTTGTCCGCCCTTGTATGGAGTATGCATCTCACGTGTGGGGGGGATCCACTCACACAGCTCTTCTGGCCAGAGAGGAGTCTAAGGCTCTTCGTCTCATCAGCTCTCCTCCTCTTACTGATAGTCTTCTACCTTTCAAATTCCGCCGCCATGTTGCCTCCCTTTCTATCTTCTATCGATATTTTCACTCTGACTGCTCTTCTGAACTTGCTAACTGCATGCCTCCCCACCTCATGCGGCCCCGCTGCACACGACTTTCTACTCAAGCTCATCCCTTTACTGTCCTAATCCCTTACGCACGCGATAACCAGCATCATCGCTCTTTCATCTCTCACGCTGGTAATCTCTGGAACGATCTTCCTTCATCTGTATTTCTTTTTGCCTACGACTTGAACTCATTCAAGAGGAAGGTATCAGGACACCTCTTCTCACGTAATTGACTGCTCTTTCGGCCACTTCTTCTGATTCTTTACAGGGGCAGCGAGTAGCGGCCTTTTTTTTATTGTTCTTTCCTTTTTTTGGTGCCTTTGTGTTGTCTCCTTTGCTGTAAAAGAAATATATATATATATATATATATATATATATATATATATATATATATATATATATATATATATATATATGTGTGTGTGTGTGTGTGTGTGTGTGCGTGTGTCTATATATATATATATATATATATATATATATATATATATATATATATATATATATATATATATATATATATATATATATATATTCTCTTTCAATCAAACGAGGTTGAAGGAAACGGCTGTTTCAGCATTATTCAGCTTCTGCTGCGTTTTCTCTATTTGTCTTATCAACTCTCTTTTGACGGTGTTTACAGCTCCGAGGAGCTGTCCAAAAGTTAAGTTGATGGTTGCAACGTTTCGTTCCTGCCTAGGGAACATCTTCAGGCTGAATGGAGCTGGGTCATCGTCTAAGGTTTATCCCCATGTAAAGCCGGTGTCCCACAGAGTACGGTCGAGCACGATCTTAGCCGGTGCGTGCCGAATTTTCAAAAAATCAAAAGATCGGCATATACCGTGATATAGTTCGGTGTGCGGCCGGTGCTCGCACGGCGATTACCGACAGTATTCTTTCGGTGACAGGCGATGCGAGCACGGTGTCCCTAGAACCACCCCCCGGCAAAGGCCGAATCCACTACGGTCTTGGCGATCCTCGCACGGCAAAACACGGTACCCGGATGGTACGTGCCCGATACGTGCCCGGCAAATGCTCAGCATCGCACGGTCCACCCCGGTCAACACCCCGGTTGTTGTTGTTGTTAAAGATTTACCCCTAGTATCACTAGGGGAACGGGCCCTTGTCCGAAGACGGCCCGTTAAGAGGGTAAAAATGCTCCCTCCGTGCGCGGGGGAGCACGGGCTTAGCTTATTGGCGGCCCGTAGCAGGGTGCCGACAAACCGACTCTATCGGCGATCGAAATCTAGCCGACCGAGTCGGTCTGTCGACGAGGACTGGCGTGTCCCTCAACACCCCGGTAAAGCAGCACCGCCTATATATTGGTCACCGTGGCCAAGGCACTGATAGCTGAGATAGGGTCAGGGTTGCCAGATTTACTCAGGGACTTAATGCCAAATACTTAAATTTTTAATACCAGATTCACTTTTTCAATACCAAACTAATAATAAAACATATATGTTTTCGTAATTCTTATTTCCACTCGTTGTGATAAGTACGACCAGATTCATAGGAACCTTTCCACCTCGACATAGTGGATACCTTCACAGTTAAGAGCCGGCAATTGCCCGGAGGCGGGAGGTGGTGTGTCGCTGCGTTGTGCGTGCTTGTACGAGATGTGTATAAGTCTCGTTAAGAGACTTATACATGTATCGAGACTCTCGTACAAAAAGCGTGGGAACTGGAGGGTATGAGAGGGGGATAAATTGGATAGGGACAGCCTGGCGAGGAAATTAATACAGTTGTCGGGGGTCGCTACCTGCATGGCCGGCGCGGCCGTAAGTAATGACTATTTATTCGTTGCCTTTTAATACTAATCCTGGTGTCCCTGGTTTGCAGGGTGACGGTGAAAATTGAATGATGCAGCACAGGTAAAAATTCACCCCGAACGTACCGACGAAGATATGAGAAAATAAACTTTTAATTACTATAAAAAAAAATAGTTGGTTACTGGTGAGGCTGAACTTTCTATGTACGTTGTTTTTTTTGTGGTGGTGTGTGTGTAAGGGGATGTATACATGGAAGTATTCCTTATTATTTTTTTTATTCTTTATATTTCAATACCAAATTTCATTCGTTTCATTACCAAATTTAAGTCCAATACCAATCACGGTGCTTCAATACCAAATGGCAACCCTGGATAGTAGTAGTAGTAGTAGTAAAAGATTTACCCCTTAATAGGGGACATGGCCTTTGGCCTAAAGGCGGCCCTGTATGCCCGGTATGCGGGTGAAGTGTTTTCACCTCAGGGAACTAGACGTCCCTGCCCTGCATAGTCTCAGGTCACCCTTGGACAAGGTGTAATACCTGATCTGTCTCCCGTGGTCACGGTGAAGCCTCTGGGCAGCAGCAGTGGTGGATTGGACTGCAGGCAGAGGATCTCTTTATGAGACAATGGCTGGAGTTCCAGGGTCCTAGTCAGCTGGACCGTGCCTAATTATTTAGGCCTGCGGTGTAGAGGAGTGTGGCGACCTCTACACTAAAAAAGTCGCCGTGGGAACCAGTTGTCGGTGTGAGCTCCCCGTCCCTCCCCTCTATCGACGGTACTCCCATCCCTATTCTGCATAACAGCTGGTTCTTGTTTTCTCCTGAAAGAAATGTCTTCCGTGGGCCATTTGAGGTTGTACCTCCCGGCTTCAAGGTGGAGTTTCTGAGGGTGTTTCTTATACACAAGGAATATTTCAGCTTTTTGGTCTCTCAGGAAGGGCGTCTGATACTCTCTAGAGTTGGTGGAGAACACCTGGCGACAGGTGCCACTGGCGAGGCCTCGAAAGGGTCGCAGAGTTGGGTTAGACGTTTCGGAAAGAGGGAACGAATTGCTGGTTCCTCTCCTCCCTTGCCAGCTCTGCTCTGTGTGACTACGCCGGCCCCGTTCTATGGGACAAAACTTCGAGGACAATAGCTGAAAAGCGCCGGGTTGTGAAAGTCTCTCTCGTTACCGAGGCTCAGGACAAGCGATTGGTCTTTGAGGCGTTTTCAAGACCCTGTGGGAGCGAACTCCCAGTGTTGGAGGCATCTAACACAGCAATATCTAATTTCCATGCACAATTTTTATCCAATTCAATTTATGGTCACACTTTAAGTTATTTCGAAAGCGCTTTTAATATTTGCCCAAACTGTAAACTCGCTTAAATTTCTAACAATGCCTTCGAACCTTAAATGTGACGTCTGTCCCGGACGATTTGCAGCTCAGTACTTCCAGCTGAGTAGAACTTGCCGCCTCTGCGTTCACAGATTACAACTTCAGAAGGCTGTGACTGAATGGAAAGTCAAACATAATGATCTTGAAAAGAAATTCGAAGCGCTTCAGGAATTTGTTGCAATCAATGTGGCAGTGACTCCACCATCGATGGTGGAGAGGCCCTCCACCGGGACTGTGCCCTCTCCAGACGAATCTCCTGCTTCACGGGAGGACGTGATACCTGCCTCACAGGTTGACTCCCAGCCTGCCTCGCAGGCTAACCCCCAGACTGCCTCACAAGCTAACCCCCAGCCTGCCTCAAAGGCTAACCCCCAGCCTGCCTCACAGGCTAACCCCCAGCCTGCCTCACAGGACAACCGCCAGCCTTCCTCACAGGCTGACCCCCAACCTGCCTCACAGGCTAACCCCCAGCCTGCTTCACAGGCTAACTCCCAGCCTGCCTCACAGGACAACTTCCAGCCTGCTCCACTTAACGCTTCTCTTCCTGCTTCACAGGATGACGGGTTCCAACCTGTAAGGAATGGAGCCAAACCGAAGCAGGCATCCAAGGATTTACTGACCCCCACTACCTTCAATAGGTTCCAGGTGCTGGCAGACACCATGGAGGATGAGTTTGAGACCTAGTTGGGGACTCCATGGTGCGTGGCCAGCTGGTTGAGTTCTGTGGTCGTTCATCAAACGGCCGCAGAAAACGTTACTGCTATCCAGGTGCCAGACTGGATGACATCACCGCAGCGTGCGATGATGTCACGAGAAATGCCGACCGAAACACCCTCTTTGACATTCACACGGGGACAAATGACGTAAAGACAACCCGTTCTGAGGAACTGCTTGAAAAATACCGCCGCATGATCAAGCAGTATAAACGTAGAACGGATGCCAGTAACATCATAATCTCAGGAATCCTCCCGAGGGTCGGCGCCGAATCTAGCTTTTACAGTAAGGCCTTCAGCACAAACAACAGACTGCAGTCCCTTTGCTCACAAGAAAACGTCCAATTCGCTAACTTGTGGAACAGTTTTTACTACGATTCAGACTTGTTCCTTGCTAATGGCATCCACCTAAACGCTGTTGGAGCAGCCCGTTTCGGGAAGCTGCTCTGTGACCAAGTAGCTCTTCAAAAGCCAAAAAACGCGGAGGCGAGAACACCAGCAGCTCCACCGTAAGGGAGCACTCAACCCGCGAAACCCCCGACTCGAATCACATTAAAGCTTGCTATGTAAACGCTCGCAGCCTACGTAACAAATTTGAAGACTTAGAAGTCCTCGCAGCTACAAATCATTATCACATCATCGGAGTCACAGAATCTTGGATAGACACTTCAAATAGAGATTTCATTGCGGAATATAGATTACCGGGTTATACCATCTTTAGTCATGAAAGAGAGAACAGACAGGGTGGAGGCGTTATATTCTATATCCACAACTCTCTCTACCCAGTATCCGTGAAAACAGATATTATAACCAATGTAGACACGGTCTTCATTGAAATTAAAAATAAATCTCGTAAAATAGTAATTGGACTTATCTACAGACCGCCTAGGCAGACTCTTGATATCGACCACGCATTAAGTGAATTATTATTAGAAACAAGTAGCAGTTGCGAGGCAGTAATTGTTGGGTACTTTAACGTGACAGTGAAAAGATGGGGTGAACCGTTGAACTGGCATACAGGGCTCGACTTGTACACAAATTTACTAGAAAGTGATTTACATCAACACGTTCAAGAACCCACCCGGGAAAATAATATACCTGACCTTATCTTTTTAACGACAGCTGATCTAGTTAATGAAGTAAATGTTGGTCCAATTTTTAGTTCTAGCGATCACCGAACAATCACATTCAGTATCAATATGAAAGAAAGTAAAGTAACTCCTAGTAAAGAAAAGGTGCCTGATTATCAGAGAGGGAATTTCGAAGGATTTCGATCAATTCTAAATAATTCTGACTGGACTGAAATCTCGGCGGAAACAGATATTGATAAATCTTGGGGGGCCTTCACCACAATATTGAACAGTGCCATAAGCATATGCGTACCCTATCGTAACAGACGATCAGCTTTTAAGAAGAAACCCAAATGGTGGAATAACGAAATTAAAAATAGCCTATATCTTAAAAAACGCGTATACAGTAGATACATATTAACTCAGAGTGAGGCTGACAAACTAGAGTTGGACAGAATTCGCCGCGAAACCGAGAAATTAATAAAACGAAGCAAGAAAAATCTTTAGATTTACTCGTTTTCGCTATATTTTCTTCAAGATTTTTCTTGCTTCGTTTTATTAATTTCTTGGTTTCGCGGCGAATTCTGTCCAACTCTAGTTTGTCAGCCTCACTCTGAGTTAATAATATGTATCTACTGTATACGCGTTTTTTAAGAGATAGGCTATTTTTAATTTCGTTATTCCACCATTTGGGTTTCTTCTTAATAGCTGAACGTCTGTTACGATAGGGTACGCATATGCTTATGGCTTTGTAAATAATAAAAAGTCACTCACTTGCGGTGTCGGACCGCTTGCTAATGATAATGGTAACCACACGAACAATGAAAATGAAATGGCTACAATCGTAAATAACTTTTTCGCATCCGTATTTACCGACGAAGATTGTTTATCACCTCAACCGCCGGAGGTTAGATGGACCGAAAAGATGTTAAGTGGCGTGCTCATCGTAGAAAGTGACATTTTACGCACAATTGAAAAGATTAAAGTAAGCAAAGCTCCTGGTTCAGACAAAATCACCCCTAGGGTCATAAAAGAAATCAAACATCAAATTTGTAAACCGCTCTCCATCATATTCAGTAAATCTTTAACAGCTGGAGAAGTTCCGTCGGATTGGAAACTAACAAATGTCACACCAATTTTCAAAAAGGGGGACAAGTCTCATCCAGAAAACTATCGACCAATTAGCCTGACATCGATTGTTTGTAAGTTAATGGAGACTGTCATTCGCGGCAATATGGTGAAATTCTTCGAAGAAAATAATATAATAAATAATTCGCAACATGGCTTCCGTAGTAAACGTTCGTGTTTAACTAACTTATTTGATTTTTTTCATTATGTTTTTGAGGTGTTCGATGAAAGCAGATCAGAAGATATCATATATCTGGATTTTCAAAAGGCATTTGATAAGGTCCCCCACCAACGATTGCTCAGCAAACTATTGGCGCACGGTATCTCGGGTAACATTCACAATTGGCTTGTGGACTGGCTCTCTGAGCGGAAACAGAGAGTAGTTATAAACGGTGTTACATCTAACTGGCTCGATGTCAGAAGCGGCGTACCTCAAGGATCAGTGCTTGACCCCATGCTCTTCTTAATTTATGTTAATGATACCGATGATGGGCCGGCTCAGCGTTGGTCACTTAGCATGATTATAACCCTTCCCATGCCTCAACGAGCAACCTCCTGCGAGCCAAATCCACCTCCCAGTCCTCTCCCATCTTGTAACAGTAAGCACAAACAACAATAGCACGGTGTCGATATCTCAATTCTTGTGGAGGACGGCTACAGCTGCGGCGTGCTGGGCGAGTGTCTTGAACCTCTGCCGCCTCCAAGGCTCCTTCCTACCCCCTACGCAGCGATCACCACAACACACGAAATCCACTTGAAACTTACATAACAAAAATTACACAAGTAACCTCAAACTGGCCACCATACAACATGTAAAATTATAAATTTATCAAAATAACAAATTCAAGTTACATATATATGAGCGTTGCAAAACTGCAGAGTACACTACAACGAAGCGCCAAATTTGAAATGATCGGGCGGCGCTTACACCCTCCCCTTTGAACCCTCCTAACGATTCAAAAACTTGACATAGTACCTTGTTTCATCTTACATAACTTCCAGCATATGAGGTATAATCATTACCAAGAGATAGTGCAGTAATACATGAGCACTACAGTAGTACTTTTTACATCTTAAGCTTATTTCTACAACATAAATACTATCATTTTCACACAAAGGAATCAATTTAGACACAGGTCTATTCAGAACAGAGCTTCCACACTTTAGAGTTACACTGCGGAGTAGTCCTTCCTGACTTAATTTAACATGATCAACTCGACCTAATGGCCAATGACACCTTGGGACATTTTCATCTATTATTAACACATCACCTACAGATAAATTCCTACCTTTAACATGCCATTTATGTCTGTCCTGTAGAGTTAGTAAATATTCATGTCTCCATCTCTTCCAAAATAAATTGGCTAATTATTGAATGTGACGCCACCTCCTTTTGCTTTATATGTCCTTTGAAGTCATATCATCAACAATATAAGGTCCTTCTCTCAATGTAAGTAGATGGTTAAGTGTCAAGGGCTTTGGGTCATCACAATCATCTGAAATATTTAACAAGGGGCGGCTGTTGATAACCGCTTCAACTTCACACATTAGTGTGGTTAAACCTTCATCAGTCATTATTTGTTCCTTCATGACTCCATTCAACATCTTTCGCACAGTCCTGATCTGTCTTTCCCAAGCACCACCAAAGTGAGATGCATGTGGTTGGTTTGTCGGTGGTAGCGAGTGTTCTAAGTGCTAATCAGGTTCATGGATAGAGAAAATCATATCCGCCAGGGTTACTTTATTGAACAAAAATCACAAAGGTCATTAGGACAAGGACAGCACATAGAATAGGTGTTTGTTTGTGTAAGCGTTTGTGTGAATGTTGTGAAGTGTGGGTGACATAGATGTTGATGTGTATGTGTGGAACTATGTGTATAATTTGACAATAGAAGGACGAAGACAGACAGTGGAAGATAAACGAGGACAAGGAAAGTTAAACATTGAAGACGCAAAACGACAGAGACAATACAAATACACTTAATGAGTCTGCTCTGGAGCGCCCATTTTCTCAAGTGTCACTGAGGGGAAGGAGCACGCAATTTGAGCGATGACTGCTACATATTACTCCCAGTGACGAGGAAGGAGGAACGAAATCTTCCCTGGTGTTGGGGCGCTGTGGCAGACGGTGATGCGTTGCGATGAGTAGCGTTGTGCGATGAGTTGCGCTGAGTAGAGTTGTGTCGAGATGCGCGGTAAATTGCGCTGAGTAGTTGCGTTGAGTAGTTCAGCTACGGTGAGTCGAGCTGGGGCGAGTAGTGCAGTGACAACAGCTACAGTAAGTCGAGCTGAAGTGAGTAGTGCAGTGACAACAGCTACGGTAAGTCGAGCTGAAGTGAGTAGTGCAGTGACAACAGCTACGGTAAGTCGAGCTGAAGTGAGTAGTGCAGTGACAACAGCTACGGTGAGTCGAGCTGAAGTGAGTAGTGCAGTGACAACTGCTACGGTAAGTCGAGCTGAAGTGAGTAGTGCAGTGACAACAGCTACGGTGAGTCGAGCTGAAGTGAGTAGTGCAGTGACAACAGCTACGGTAAGTCGAGCTGAAGTGAGTAGTGCAGTGGCAACAGCTACGGTAAGTCGAGCTGAAGTGAGTAGTGCAGTGACAACAGCTACGGTGAGTCGAGCTGAAGTGAGTAGTGCAGTGACAACAGCTACGGTGAGTCGAGCTGAAGTGAGTAGTGCAGTGACAACAGCTACGGTAAGTCGAGCTGAAGTGAGTAGTGCAGTGACAACAGCTACGGTGAGTCGAGCTGAAGTGAGTAGTGCAGTGGCAACAGCTACGGTGAGTCGAGCTGAAGTGAGTAATGCAGTGACAACAGCTACGGTAAGTCGAGCTGAAGTGAGTAGTGCAGTGGCAACAGCTACGGTAAGTCGAGCTGAAGTGAGTAGTGCAGTGACAACAGCTACGGTGAGTCGAGCTGAAGTGAGTAGTGCAGTGGCAACAGCTACGGTGAGTCGAGCTGAAGTGAGTAATGCAGTGACAGCAGCTACGGTAAGTCGAGCTGAAGTGAGTAGTGCAGTGGCAACAGCTACGGTAAGTCGAGCTGAAGTGAGTAGTGCAGTGACAACAGCTACGGTAAGTCGAGCTGAAGTGAGTAGTGCAGTGGCAACAGCTACAGTAAGTCGAGCGGGAGTGAGTAGTGCAGTGACAACAGCTACGGTAAGTCGAGCTGAAGTGTTGAGCAGCGATGAGTTGAGCAGCGAGGGGTTGAGCAGCGAGGAGTTGAGCAGCGTGAGTTGAGCAGCGTGAGTTGAGCAGCGTGAGTTGGGCTGCGTGAGTTGGGCTGCGTGAGTTTAGTGGTTGGCTGTTTAATAGATCCTGGAAGGCTTGAATCCGCACTCCCGAATCGCGAACCACGTAGACGGGTCCTGAGCAGAAGAGTGGTGCTCTGAAGGACACCGCCGTAGTAGAGGAAGAGTTGCATGTCGTCGTCAGGTATGGTGAAGTCGAGCGGCGTGGAGATGGGCGAAAGGCACTGGCGTAAACACGCCGGGGGCCACGGCAGTCAGAGAGTGCGTCGAGGGAACTGCGTGTGAAGGCGCTAGCTGCTAGCAGTGGCCTCGGCAGTCGGTGAGAGTAGAACGACTACGTGTGTTAAAGGCGCCAACTGCCAGCGTGCCAGGGGGCCTCGGCAGTCCGTGAGGGCGTCGAACGACTGCGTGGTAAGGCGCTAGATGCCAGCTTGCCAGAGGCCACAGCCGGTTGAGGAGTGAGAGGCGCTAGCATATGCCAGGAGCCGCGGCAGTCCGTGAGAGTAGAACGAACCGCGTGTACTATAGGCGCTGGCACGTGCCAGGGGACTCTGTGGCTCGGGGAGTGAACCAGTGTTCAAAAAGGCACTGTAACACAACACTATATGCTTAGTAAGTAACACTGTGACACGAACTGTTGCTGGGGACGTGCTGCACTGAACTGTTGCTGGACACACTGCACTGTATATGAGGATCCACAGGAGAATAAGGTAATCCAAGAGGGCGGTGGTAGATCCAGGAGGCGGTAGTTAATCCAGGGGGCAGCTAGTAATCCCAGTGGGGTGCCACACTGTGTTTGCGTGTCTCTCTGAGTCTGTGTGGTGTGTGGTGGCGTATACACTGAGTCTGTATGGCGTGTACACCGAGTCTGTGTGTGGCGTGTACACTGAGTGTGTGGCACTGTGTCTCAGTAATGTGTCGCACTGTGTTTGAGTGTTCACTGAGTCTGTGTAGTGTGTCACACGGTGTGCGTGTCTCAGTCGCCGGACCAGCGGGAAAGCAAGAAGGAGGAGGGGTGGGGGTGGGTGGGTGAGGGCCGGGAGGAGCACTATGGGGCACAAAAGATGCCTGAAGGGCGCTGAAGATGCCTGGAGGAGGCGCACAAAGGGTGCCTGGAAGAGGCGCACAGAGGGTGCCTGGAGAGGGGCACAGAAGATGCCTGGAGGGGGCGCACAGAGGGTGCCTGGAGGGGGCGCACAGAGGGTGCCTGGAGGAGACGCAGAAGGCGTCTAGAGGAGGGCACAGAGGGTGCCTGGGGGAGGGTGGTGGAGAACCCTGAAGATGACAACTACGCCTACGGCGTAATGTTTCTCCCGACCTGAGTGCTCAGCCCCACGGACCCCGAATGAAGGTGAGGATTTTTGCCCCAGGAGAGGGCGGACGAATGGACAAGTTACCCTGCCCAGGTCCTCCACTCTGGGAGAGAGTGCCCTTGGTACGGCACCGGGTATAAGCCTCCTTAAACCATAGCAACACGACAGGGTCACCAATTATTGGTGGTAGCGAGTGTCCTAAGTGCTAATCAGGTTCACGGATAGAGAAAGTAATATTTGCCAGGGTTACTTTATTGGACAAAAATCACAAAGGTCATTAGGACAAGGACAGCACATAGAATAGGTGTTTGTTTGTGTAAGCGTTTGTATGAATGTTGTGAAGTGTGGGTGATATAGGTGTTGATGTGTATGTGTGGAACTATGTGTATAATTTGACAATAGAAGGACGAAGACAGACAGTGGAAGATAAACGAGGACAAGGAAAGTTAAACATTGAAGACGCAAAACGACAGAGACAATACAAATACACTTAATGAGTCTGCTCTGCAGCGCCCATTTTCTCGTGTCACTGAGGGGAATGAGCACGCAATTTGAGCGGTGACTGCTACAGGTTAAACTTCCAATCTACGTTCTTTAAAAAGAGGGTACCATGTATACGAGACTAGCTCCAATCCTTAATAGCCTCCCTTAACTCCCTCTCTGCACCTACAAAGTTAGTACCCATGGCACAATAGATGGATTTAACCTGTCCTCTCCTAGCCATAAATCTTCTAAGAGCATTGATGAATGAATCTGTGGAAAGGGACTCAACTACTTCAATGTGTACAGCATGAAAAAATTACACCATATCTCTTAACTTCTGAACGACCTCTTGTGGTGTAGAAACAATCTATACCTGTGTTAGTAAATGTTGGCTGATCTGAACACACTCTGCCATCAGGAAGATCAGACATTTGTTGTTCCATGACAGGTGCCTGATATCTGCGACACTTAATGCAATCTCCAATAACCTTGCGTACTGTAGCATTTACCTCTTACAATCCAATAACTTTCCCTAAGTGAGCACAAGACATGTTGACGACCGTGGTGTCCTACCCTCTCATGACAGTCCCTGGTAATCATCATAGTTACATGATGTCTGCCTGGAAGGATCACTGGATGTTTAGCATCAAAACTTATTGTAGCATTTGCAAGCCTACCTCCTTCTCTCAACAATCCATCATGTAGGAAGGGGCTCAGTTCGATTATGGAACTTTTTCTCTTCACAGCTTCACCCTCCCTCAATGTTTCCAATTCTTCACCAAAGGTTTCTTCTTGAACTACTTTAACAATAGCTCTTTCTCCTTCCTCTAAATCATTCACACTTAGGGGTCCACTATTAGTTATATCATTACCTTTCCTCAAGAAACTTGAAGCGCAGCAACCATGCCACTGCCCTTTTCAACTATTTCCAACTTGAATAATGCAGTAGTAGCATTTTTACAGAGTCACTGTTGCTTGAGACATTACTAGCACCAATAAACTTCTTAACTTCTAAGTCACAATTATTTACTGACATCACGGAAGGTTCACAAGGCCATTTACCTTCCTCCTGGTACAAAAATTCTGGACCTCGGAGCCAACGCTCACTCTGATTTCCTCTAGTTGCATCATCTGCTGGATTCAGGGCAGAATTTACATATCTCCATTGATCCACATGAGATATATCATGAATAATAGACAAACGATTAGCCACAAATGTGTGGAACCTAAATTTATCATTCCTGATGTATCTCAGTACAGTGGTGCTGTCAGTCCATAAAACTATCTTTACTATTGTTACTTCAATTGTCCTTACTATCATGTGATTAACCTTAACAGCAGTCACAGCTGCTACCAACTCAAGTCTTGGAATAGTGATTGCCTTCAGTGGTGTTACATGTGCCTTACCAAACAAAAATTCACAGTGAACATCACCATTTGCATTACATAACCTTACGTAGGACACACTTCCATACCCTCTTTCACTGGCATCACAAAAGTTATATAGCTGACAAGAAACAACAGGTCCA
The DNA here is from genome assembly GCF_024679095.1 of Eriocheir sinensis. NCBI lineage: Eukaryota > Metazoa > Arthropoda > Malacostraca > Decapoda > Varunidae > Eriocheir > Eriocheir sinensis. The sequence continues at coordinate 19,627,783 of NC_066529.1, read as the reverse complement.
AATCCTTTAGGCTTTATGCATCTATCCAAAGCCACCTTTGTTAATTCATTCAAAGAATCCATCCATGTGAACACTTGCTTTGAAGAGGCACAGGTATTGTTTCATCACATCCAAGTTTTAACCTCGAAGCTTCCTGCATAATCAACCTTCCATTCAATAGAGATGCTGCTACCATACCAAGTGGATCATACATTGAACTAATGACTGACAACAACCCCCTCTTGGTCAAGGGTTTACTCTCATCCCCAATATATATTGTGAGGGTGTCTGACTCAGTATTCCAACACATACCTAGAGCTTTTTCCATGGGTAAAGAGTCATAACCTATATATAATTCTTTCACCTTTTTACCAAGTTCCTCCAAAGGAAGTGACTCCAAAAGCTTCCTACTGTTGCTTACAAATTGCGTTAACTCAAAACCACCATTGGCACAGAGATCCTTTAGTTCATGTGCAACATGAACAAGCTTATATTCTTCATTTTCTGATTTTAAACAGCCGTCAACATAAAAAATGTCCAATAATGCTTGACGTGTTTCCACTGAATATTTCTTATGATCCAAAGCAGTCTTGCGTAATGCAAAGGTAGCACAGCTGGGGGATGATTTTGCACCAAAAGGGTGAACTGTCATACGATACTGTTCTGGATCCTGATAGAAGTCTCAATCAGGCCATCACAAAAACCTCAGATAATCTCTGTCCTTTGGAGGTACCTGTACTTGATAAAACATTGACCTGATATCTGCCATGAAAGCATTGGATCCATGTCTGAACCTCTGCATCACGTGTACTAGTGGATTTGTTAAATCAGGACCTTGAAGCAGAGTTTCATTAAGGTTGTAAAGGATCGGCCTGAAAAAAAAATTGGCTTATAGAATTCTGTGAATTTTTATCTTTCTTTTGGTATATGAATGAATCTGATGGAGAAATAATATTGTGGTATGCAACATGCAATGCAACATGATGCAATGAGTTTCCGCGCGGCGCTACGGTGTACAATCCATGTATTTACCCTTTTTTATATTTAGGATTTTTTTTCCTTGGTCTGTCATGAAACTGTTCTCTCTCATCAGTGCCTAAAAAAATGGGAAATTATAGCATTTTTATATGTATCCATAATAATAATAATATTTTTCATAAAGCCAAGAAAATACTATATTTATCCGTCTCAAATGTCTTTTTTCATTATATTTTATTGATTTTACACAGTAGAACATTGTTTTTTACTTTGAAATATGGCGAAATATGGTAAAATTCCAGTAAATGGATTTACGACCCCGTAAAAAAGACGTAACCTTGGGTAAACAAAGCAGCCTGTTTACACAATCAATGAAAGTAAGAAAGGGAAACGATGTCTGCCTTTTTCTTCATATCCTTATGTATATATCCTGTGGATTCCAAGTCCCTTGGTGGAATAGGTAAAATTCCGAAAAATATTTAACTGCATCGCTTGATATCTCAAAACCATGATTTTGCACTTAAAAAAATATATCTTCCTTTGCACTTCTTGTTATACACATATCTCCCACTGCAGCTTATGAAAGTATGTGTAAGGAATAAAGGCTACCCTTGAAACTATTGTTTGAAGTTGATTTTGATTTTTGAGAAATATTTATGTCAAAAACATTTGCACTAATTCATCGAACTTAAAAAAAAAAATGTACTATTGTATAAAACCAAACAAGAGTAGCCTTGAATCACCTATCCTTCTTGATTAAAATGCTTTTTGAGTGAAAGAAATCGGCCAATAAATAAGGGAGGAGATACACTTAGAACAAACGGAATTTAACATCGGATTTGAGATTGTACAACCCCCCCTTAAGAGACACTCCCCTATACTTAGCAGCACAATCCATCACAACGCGTAATTGATCTTTCTTCTGGTGATGATATATACCATGATGGGGAATGTACCACACCCCCGTTTCCTTAAATTTGTCTTCAGGGTGAACCTTTTCTGCATAACCCTTGTTAATCACATCTAACATAAATGTACAATAGTCGGTATGAAATTTTTCATCACTCAAAAAATTTCTTTTAAGACTTTCTAACCTCTTAACTGCCAACATTTTGTTATTTGGTAAGGCAGACACCCCATCCTTGAAGGGCAAAGCTATTTCATAATTAACACTGGCAGTTGTCCTACAGCTGTTTTCAACCTTAACATTCCACTGCTTATCTTCCTCAGAGATCCCCTTGTCTGTTGAATTCACATTTAAAAACTCATGATTATATACATATGTGTTAGCATTTGATCCAAGTTAACCTCTTGCACCTTGATTCTGTTTACTCTAACAGGTGTAGAGCCTTGGTTTTTGGGCTGCCCATGAACTATCCACCCTAGCTTTGATTTGACTGCGTATGGACCTCCTTCCTTAGGGCTATGTATAATCTCCCATGGCTCCACAGCCTGTGGCACATTGTTTCCTATCATCAGTCCAATATCTGAGTTAAGTGTGGTAATCTCTAAGTCTTGCAAATGTGGCCATTCTTTTAAATATTCCTGGGTCATGACATCATCCTCTGCTACTGGCAATTTTTTCACAGTAAATACTGGAGGTATATAAGATTATTTTCATCAGGGTCACAAACTTCCAAACCTGTCACCATGAGACTGTCTGCTTTAATTCCATCCTTTTCTATTGTAGAAATGGATAACTCTGTTGGAAGAGTTTTTTGAAAATTAAGCTTATTCGACAAGTCCTCTGTGCAAAATGTAGCTGTGCTACCACCATCGAGGAAGGTTAAGGTTGGAATCAGCTGTCCAGCACTGTCACGTACTTTTACTGGAATGACTGATAATTTTATCTCGGGTGATTTATATCCCTCGTGTACCTTCTTAGTATGGTCGACCTTTACTGATTGTGTCAAGTCATTTGTCTGATGGTCATTTGACTTCTGCTCTGCTTTGCCTTGAGTGGCTGAATCCCTGTGTAGAAGTGTAGGATGTCTACCTTTACAAACTTAACAAACTTTCCTCCTACGACAATCTTTAGACGAGTGACCTCTCCGCAGACATCCAAAACATAAAGATTTCCTTCGTACTATCATAAGCATTGCTCCTCGGGACACTCAAAATCGCCGGAGACGAAATTTGGCAAGGTCGCTTTTCCTCCCCCTCTGTCCCCTTGTCCCTCCTTATAGCCCTGGGGACGGGAACTGTCAGGCGAGTCCAGGTGTGTGTGTGTGTGTGTGTGTGTGTGTGTGTGTGTGTGTGTGAGAGAGAGAGAGAGAGAGAGAGAGAGAGAGAGAGAGAGAGAGAGAGAGAGAGAGAGAGAGAGAGAGAGAGAGAGAGAGAGAGAGAGAGAGAGAGAGAGAGAGAGTATGCGAGAGGATTAAAAGGAAAGAAGGAAAGGAGAATTGGAGTGAAGGAGGGAAGGGTTCTTCTTCTTCGTTTTATTATAATTATTATTATTATTATTATTATTATTATTATTATTATTATTATTATTATTATTATTATTATTATTATTATTATTATTAATATTATTATTTTTAGTATTAGTAGTAGAACGGCATCACTATCAATATCATTACCTTCATGATTTGAGAGAGAGAGAGAGAGAGAGAGAGAGAGAGAGAGAGAGAGAGAGAGAGAGAGAGAGAGAGAGAGAGAGAGAGAGAGAGAGAGAGAGAGAGAGAGAGAGAGAGGAAAGCCAAAAGTATGCGAGAGGATAAAAGGAAGGAAAGGGGAACTGGAGTGAATGAGGGAAGAATTCTTCTTCATCTTATTATTATTATTACTGTATTATTGTTATTACTATTATTATTATTATTATTATTATTATTAGTAGTAGTAGTAGTAGTAGTAGTAGTAGTAGTAGTAGTAGTAGTAGTAGTAGTAGTAGTAGTAGTAGTAGTAGTAGTACCGCATCACTATCAATATCATTACCTTTATCATAATCATTAGTCAAAGTATTAGGCACTTATATTACACATCAAGGAAATGAACTTCAAACGCTGACC